>NW_007249080.1:430229-578410 GCF_000164805.1 Carlito syrichta
ATATATATATATATATACACACACACACACACACACACACACACACATACACACACACACACACACATACACATATGTATATTCACACAGACTTTGTACAGGCATAAATACACATACAGTTATCCATATACATACATACATATACATATACTGTATGTATATACATGTACTTTTTTTCTTCTTTCTCTGCAAACACAACTTGTAAGCAATTAAATCACTTGTCTAAGATTATAGCCTACTTTGGAATAGAACCCCTTGCTTATCCCAATAGAGTGACAACTGTTCTCCATTCCACCAGATGACCTGCCCAAGTTTCCAAATCTGCAGAGATGTTCAATCAGATGTTGGGGAGGTCATTCCTTAGAACAGAACTGTTGACAAGCAATTTATCTGGCTCCAGTTAAGGGGAAAAAGGAATTCCCTGGTCAGTGAGAAAAAGAAAGTTTTTCTCACAAGTGCTACATGAATTTCAGCATAAATTATCATAAAAACCATGTATGAGGGACAAATACAATGTTAGAAGATAATGAAAAGAGATTCTCAATATTGATTCTTGAAAGGGTTCAATGATTGAGTTTCAAATACCATGCTTATGTGGGATTTCCCTTAAGCCTCCATACAATGTTAGCTAAAATAATAATTATTTTCCAGTGACGATATTCTATAGTTTCACATTCTGACACCTTTCCTAAGAGTTGTCCTGTTTTCAAATTTCAAAGAGAGAACTCACTATCCAGACTGCTGTAATTTATCCAATGCTTTAGCAGCCTGCTCAGAAGAGATGCAGCCTAGGGTGAAAATAAATGAAATAAAGACATCTAAAAGTTAGATCTAGTTTAGAAAATATGCTCCCCATCTGGTACTCTAAGGAAGGAGTATAATAAATGCCTCATTTAATAACACACTCCTTTTATGAAAGTTGACTTTGCTCTCCACCCTTGAGTAGATCCAGTATTTAATGAAACTTATGAAAGTGGGTGGAACCTGTCTTACTTCTCCTCTTTTCTAGTGTGCACTATACATGTGACCGTGATTTTCAAGAAAATTTGTTTGCCATTTGCTGATTTTTTTGGAAGTTATTTTCTAACTTACTTCACCAATAAGTGAAAAGTACTGCACCTTTGGAATACACCAAATGAATTGAGTTCATAATTAAACAGTTTTTTTACCTGTCCCCCCCCATAGACATCTAAAAGCAAAAATAAAGCTATTCAAAGATCAAGCTTCAGTCAGTTACTACAAAAGAAATGTGCTTTGATATGCACAGTACATCTACTCTGTGACAAATTTGTGGACAAATCTTGGCCACACCTTGGGTCATTCTGATAGGTCTCTGCAAGAAGTGACGTTTTCAGAATGACTCAAAGGCAGATAACAAAAATTGAACAACTTTTAGTAAACACAAGAATGTATGTCTTAAAATACAATCTCGCTTAACAACTGTATTTCCATCAGTGTTTTCTCGGGATCGGGGGAGAAGGAGAAGCAAATTTCCAATGTGCTCAACCATGAAACAGAATGCTAATTTTTTTTAGTGAAACTCAAACTCATATTCTTAGATAGATAGAAAAAGGTTATGTTATAATGTAGCAAGAATCAATGAATCACTGTTTCCATTTGTAATATACTGAACAGCTGTGTTTAAGTGACTATTATTCATTTTTTTAACAAACATTTCACAAACATCTACAACATGCCAGGAACCATGAAATGGACAGTTTCTGCTGCTGTGAGAACCAGGCACCTAGAGTGGTACAGAAAAAGGTAAAATGTTCATTCCAAAAGCATGGGAGATGCCCAGAGAAGGAAAAGATGCTAGGAGAAACCACCAAGGATATCTGATATACCTTTAATTTATACTTTGTAACCTGTTAATGTCTATGCCCAAAGGTACTTGTTTTCTTCTCTCATCCTCTTTAACAATGGCCCTGATCTACTTCTTGTTTAATAAAAACTACAACTAATGACAATAATCATAACTATCATTTACTGAGTGCCTACAACAACCCTGAGGGTAGGTGTCTTAGTCTGTCTGAGTTGCAATAACAAGATACCATGGACTCGTTATCTTACAAACAACAGAAACTTATTTCTCACTGTTCCGGAGGCCAGAAAGTCCAAGATCAAGGTACCAGCAGATTCAGTGTATGGTGAGGACCTGCTTCCTGGTTCACAAATGGTCCCTTCTCACTGTGTCTTCATGTGGTAGAAGAGGTTAGCTAGCTTGCTATGGTTTCTATAAGGGCACTGATTCCATTCATGAAGGCTCTGTCCTTGACATAATAACCACTCAAAGTGCCACTTCCTAACACCATCACAATAGGAGCTAGGATTTGCACACATGAATTCTGAAGGATGTAAACATTCAGACTATAGCACTAGGAAGCAGTGAAGTAGGATATGACTCCACAAAATGATTCCTTTTCCTTTATACCATGTGGCTTTCTTTAATTAACATGTAGGTATTCACTCTTCCACTGAAAAGATTTGTGCTGGGTGCTGAGAATACAACAATAAACAAAAAAGTCATGACCCATGTCCTATAAAGTGTTAATTATAAGTTGTGTTAAGACCTCTGAAGTAAAAAAAATAAGTACAATGAGAGAAAATTCTGGGTCCACACATGCACAGGTGGAAGTCTCAGAGGCATTCATCTCTAAGCAGAGATATATATGAAGAATAGGAGAGGAATCTCTGGGGGAAGGAGAGAAGGCAAAGCCACTAGAACTCCAAAAAGGGAAGTAAATAAACTTGTTCTTATGAAGGGAAATGGCACAAGAGCAAGGTAGCTGAAGGAATAGTGGTTCCAAGATTGTTGCTGTTACTACTCACAATAGCAAAACCATGGAAGCAACCTAGGTGCCCACCAATGACTGACTGGATAAAGAAATGTGATACATACACATATACCATGGAATACTATGTAGTCATAAAAAAATAATAAAATCACATTCTTTGAAGCAGCATAGATGGGGCTGGAGAACATCATCCTAATTGAACTAACTCAGAAAACAAAACACCACGTGTTCTTACTTAGACATGGGAGCTAAATGGCCACAAAGATAGAAATAATAGACAATCAAGACACTAAAAAGGGGGACAGTGAGGAGGGGCATTAGGGTTCAGAAATTATCTATATGGTATAATGTTCACTATCTGGGGCATGGGCACCTGAGATTCAATATATCCATGTAACAAACATGTACTCCCTTAATCTAAAATACAAGTAATATTTTTATTAAAAGACTGTTGCTATTGTGTTTGCCTGTTTATTTTTTGGATGGATAGTTGTAACTAACAAGGTTCCATCTTTCCATGGCTTAATTTCATTTGTAAACCATGGACAAAAACTACTTATAGAACTTCTTATAGAACTTCCGTGAAGTTTAAATGAATAAATATATGTAAAATGTGTTGAACAGTGCTGGTTTAGAGAGCATTCTCAAGAAGCTTAGATTTAATAATTATTCCTACTTGGTAAGAGGTGTGACAAACACACTATAGGGTACCCTCAGTGAGTCACACACCTGTATAATCCCCTTCCCTTGAGTATGGAGAGAACCTGTGAGTTACTTCTAGCCAACAGAAAATGGGGAAGTGAATGGGCTGTTACTCCCTTGGTTGTGTTATGTTACATAAGAAGTCAACTGAGTCATCAGGGAAAGACACATTTTCCTGCTTGACTTTGAAGATGCAAACAGTCATGCTGTATGTGATCTGCATAAGGTTGTGGGGAGGTCATCTTTAAAAGCTGAGGGCTTCAGCTTTACAGCTGTTAGGAACTGAATTCTGCCAGCAACCTGCGGGTCCCTGGAAGGGGACCCCTCAATGCAGATGAGAATGCAGTTGCCAGTATCTTGATTTCACCCTGTTTAAACCCTGAACAGAGGAGTCAGCAAAGCTGTGCCCAGACTCCTAACCATGGAAACGAATCTAACTAATTCATTCCTGACTCAGGAAGACAATACAAGTATGCTACTTTAAACCAACACAAGAGAGGCAAGGAAACTCATTTGATTGCTTCTCCTTTCTTTATCAATTGACAGACAAAACTATCTGTTGATATTCCTGGTAAGCGTGAGTCTTGGTCTAAGGGAAAAGAGGTAGGAATACAGGACTTCAAGCATTCCAATGTATTCCAGTGTGGACGATGTATCATTTCAAATTAAATCAATCAGCAGTGCACAAGTCAGAAAAAGAAATGTACAATTTCTTCCATTTAGCTTGGTATGATTTAAATTCTACATACATCCAGGTTCCTCTATATCTTCAAAGAAAAAGGAAAGGCCTTCTGATACCTTCAAGACATTCCGTGGTAGTCTCCTTAAGTAACCCAGCATGACACAGTAGAAAGAGAGCTGGATTTAAAGTCAGCACATTGGTCTACGAAACCTAGCTCTGCATCTTCACAGCTGTCTGAAGATGCTCCAGTTTCTTAATAGCTTTCAATCGCTCTTTGTGTCATCATTCAAATGGGGAAGTAAGCACCCTTGCAAAGCTGTTATCTGAACTAGAAATAATAAATGCAAAGAACCTAACATACCACCTAACAACATATGAGAAGTGAAACTTTAAAAAATTAATATATAATATTAAGTGTTTGTTTAGTATGTGAACTTTTAAATCCAAGAATTCTCAAATATGTCCTTAGAATGAAACACAGGTATTGAGATATCTAAGAAGCAATATTTTCAGGGGATTATTTTCTTTGAACTAATGTATTATGGTTAGACAGTATATTGCCCTGTCACCTTAGGCTGACTGGCCACCTGACCTCTACTATCACTGTTACCCTGCTGAGAAATTAGCTCCTTAGCCTTGAGCAAAATCAGTCCTACTATCCAGGCCATCGCTGATTGGCCTAGAGATCAGCATTGTCAGAGTCAAAGCTGTGGCAGAGAGATATTCCACGACTTAAGATAATCAATTAATCAGCTCCTCTATGTGTAGGAGAAAGAGATAGCATCTGGGATACCAGGAGAGATATTGTGAGAGGAAGAGACACCCTAAAATTGTATAGCAAAAGAACAGAGATCAAAGTGTACTTAACAGCCCTCACCCAATTACCTCCCCCACCCCTGGCAGATCGCTATTTCTTACAATCTGAGTCAGGCCAAAGCAGCACAACCAGAAAGTATTTCACTGAGTAATCTATTACATATTTTCCACTTTGAAGATAATGTACAGTTCACTGGAGAAAGAAATTCCATTTGCAAAGAAAACCAAAGACCATGAAAAAAGTTGGACTGCAAAGTAATAACAAGCTAACAGTTCAACCTTACACAACACTGTGAGGGTAAGGTTTCACAGAGACTCCAAATCAACCTTTAAATTTTCATAACAAATTCCAAACATGCCACCTAAATTGTACTGTCACTGAGCACCTAGAAAAAAATCCTAAAACACAACTCTCCTTTTATTAGTTATAGAGAATGCCTGTCATCTGACTTTTGAAATATACCTATGCCACAATTAGCGACATGTCAAACATTTCATTCCTTTCTTTTCTAATTTCCCAAAATAGACTCTCTGATAGCAACCCAAGAGACATTTCTAAGGAAATAAAAGATTTTACAATCAATTAAGCTTGAGAAACATTATTTACACAAAGTTCAACATTTTCTTCACTGCAGAGGTCTATGACTTTTACTGTGCAAATGAGTACAGCATTTTCCAAACTCCTGAAAGCTCAGAACACTTGCTCTCCACAGAATATTCCATGGGTCTGATATTCTATAGACTGTTAGCTATAAGAAATGTTGCATTACAGTATCTAAACTATAGCAGGTCAGAGCACTAGAGAATTATAGGCCCAGAATCGACTTTATCACTACAGCCCTGAATTGACATATCTTCATAAACAACAGCTTAATGACCTCTCAACTTATTGTCAAAGACCAGAATGAGAAACGGCTTTATGAGCAAGGTCCTTGCCATGGAAACTTCTGAACAAAGTGCTCAAATAGATGGCCCTCATTCAGGGGCATTTCTGATATAATGGGACATTCATTTTTGTTTGTTTGTTTTGATGTCAGGTCTCACTCTGTTGCCCAGGCTGAAGTGTAGCAGCACAATCACAGCCCACCCCGGTCTTGACATCCTTGGCTCAGGCAATCCTTCCACCTCAGCGTGGGACTACAGATAGGCACTACTACGTCCCGCTAATTGTTTTGATTTTCTTTTGTAGAGATGAGGTCTCGCTATGTTGCCTAGGCTGGTCACGAACTCCTGGGTTCAAGTAATCTTCCTATCATGGCTTTCTAAAATGCTGGGATTATAGGCATGAACCACCACACCTGGCCTCCCTTTGTATTATTATCCCCTCCTTTTTTATTACTTGCCACTTGTCTCTTTGCCTAGATTGCAAAAGTTTCATTTTTAAAAATATATATCCCAATACTTTTTAGAAAGATACTCAACCCAATACTTTGAAGAGTGATCAAAAATAATAAAAACTAGTTTTAACACCCTTGGAGTTTCTGTAAATATTTGATTTTTAGAAATTATCCTTTCTAAAACTAATAATAGAAACATCATCACTAATGACAAAAATATTAGTCACATAAGATGATGCTTTGGACAATAATCACATTGAGGTTTTTGGTCATTACTAGTCAGTACTGGGCACACTCCTTACAGCAGAATCGCCCTTCCTTGTAGTCACTGTGGCTGGAGGGATAACAGACAGCTAAGCTGAATGTGTAAAATGCATAAGTGACATTTTAAAAGGCTAATGTGACAAACAACAAGATAATACTGGGGTAGAATGTGTAGGTTCAAAGTTTTTCAATATGCCAACATATATAGTAGAGGTATACACACCAGATTGGTTTTAGAGTGTCAAGACCGAATTTATTGAGTTTTTAGAGAACTTGCTAGTTTGGAAGCAGTAAAAAGGACAAAGTCCTCAAATAGGGAGCTTAGAAGATTATACAGACTCAGATAAATGAACACAAATACACACATACAGGCTAGTTATGATATTCAGCATGGATGCAATGACCCTTTGGGAAGTAAGAATAAAGCAAAAGACAGAACTCTCACTTGACCTTTACATCCATGGTCCTAATTCAGTTGCTGACAGGGCTGGGTTGAGGGAGGAGAGGGGCTTCTTTCAGGTGCTTCAAAGCAGTGCATTCAGCCTGTTCCTAGTCAGATAACTTTGTAATTACAAATTATAACTAAACTAGTCCTCAAAAAATGGACAAGGGGCTTGAGAAGATTCCTCCTAAAAAATGGAATTGAGATAACACTGAGGAGCCAATTTAAGCAAACAAGAATAGTGCAGAGCTGACACAGGTCCTTCCCCTGGTCTGAATTCATTGTGTGATACATGGAGGGAAAGACCAGGGGGAGAAGGATGAGGGGAGAGGAAGGCTGAGGGAATATGAACACCATGGGTCTAGAGGTATCACCAACTCAGGAAAGGCAGTCTAAAGCTGAGTTGGGGGAAACTTGGATAGAATCAAAAGGAAGCCTGCTTCTCAAGGAAAATATGGGAGCAAGAAGAAATACCCTTGGCCTGCTTTACAGTTAGAATTCAGCATATATTTGGGGGCAAGTTATTATAACCATATGAAAGTGATTAAAACAGAAGATCTCTAATGACCCTTCAAGAGTTGATGCTCAGCCGGGCTCGGTGGCTCAGCCTGTAAACCCCCACCTTTGGGAGGCTGAGGTGAATGGATTGTCTGAGCCCGTGGGTTTGAGACCCGCCTGGGCAGCGAGACCTCATCTCTACAATAAATCAAAAAATCAGCCGGGCGTGGTAGCGCATGCCTGTAATTCCGGCTACTCAGAAGGCTGAGGCGGAAGGATTGCCGGAGCCACTGCACTCCAGTCTGGGCGACCAAGTGAGACTCCAACTCAAAAAAAAAAAAAAAAAAAGAGTTGATGCTCTATGACACAGGTAGACCAAAGGAAAAAAAAAATAGTGACAATGACTAGTATCAAACAAGTGACAGTTAATGGAAACAGGGTGAACCTGAGTTAGGAAGGAACTAAGTGCTGCTCAATGATTGGTGTGATACTAAGAGCCTTTGACCTGCCTTTACTGACTGTAACTTGAAAGGTGTACTGTACTAAAATGTGACACTGCTGAGATGCCAAGCAACAGATAGTGTGACTACATGGGGCACATCAAAGAACTGAAAGAGGAAAAGAAAATGGCTTCCAGGAGAAAAACTTTCTAAAGATAAGAAATGCCACTCAAAGTGTGTGCGTGGAGGGAGGGTGGGAGGGATGGCTTCTACAATTAAGGTGGCATCTCTGGCCTTTTGTGGGCAAACAGGAAAGATATAGAGGCCTTACCATGTGGACACAGTCACCCAAATGAGTGACTTGCCCCACACCTCATATGCCTTATAAACTACTCAATGGACATTGACTCAAGTCAAGCATCTGCTCTGATGATCTGAGATTAGAATGAAATACTAAAGTTTTGCATGAATTTTAATATGCACCAATTTTCTTTCTAGAAACACACCTAATCTGTATTTTGAGAGAATATTGCACTTTGCTGTGCTCAGAACTTTCATAGAAGTTGTTCATGGAAAATTACACTACTGAAGTTAATACCACTTATGGTTTTTCTAGCCTTTATGGTCATGTGATATATACATGCAGTCATCTGGATAGCTTGCTTCCAGTCATGCCAATGTGGATGTGCATGCCTGACCGCTGACATACAGGAACACATAAGGTTTGGTTATTGAGGACGTCCTTTTATTTCTTTTCCATAATATATAACATATATTGTATTATATATAATACTTCTTATATATAACATAACAATGTTATTTACATATTTTAAGAATATGTGTGCAAGAAAGTTATGTCTTCTGTCTGTGACTTTTGTTTAAAGATGGTAAAAGGGTTTACCAAATATGCATTTGAAAATATAATCACTGCTTCCCACAGCTTTTACTCTACCACAGTGGTTTTAAATGTTTTGAGTTAACAATGCCTTTTCTATATTTGATGAAGATGATGACTGAAACTCTATGTGCCAGAATGCTGTCTCCCAATATCCATCCTCTCCCTCATTCTTGGAGAGTAACAAACACCTCCTGTGAGTGTGAGCAGCAGCTTGAGGTGATATTTCCGAGACACTCATGTAGTTAACTTGGCTGTGCATCTAAGTTCTCAGCAAAGGAATATGAGTGAGCTTGATGTGTGCAGCTTGTATATTACTTCTTTAAGCTAGCCCTGTGCAATCCTTTGGCTAGAACAGGGATGAGCCAGCTTTAACCACTGGGAATGAGGGCAACAGCTTGGCAGAGATGGGCTAAAAATGCAGAAGAAACTAAAGTATCATACAACTCTATGGGGTAAAACTTCCAAATCACTGTCTACTGTGGAATGGTATGTGACAGAAAAACTATTATCATGTCTATGCCATCCTGTTCTGGGACTCTTTATTATAGCAACACAGCTTCAATGCACCCTGGAAACAAACGAACATGCAAATGCACATATACACACAGGTGTATATGTGCACATACATGCAAAATGCTGCATCAAATTTCAAGAGTCTCATGAATCCCTGAGGCCTTTCTTGGTACTCTGAGTTAAATGCTTTATAGTAATTGTGGGTAGCTAAAGTCTATTAGAAAAACTGGCTTTAAAAACATCAGAGGAGCTTTTGTTTCGGAGCAGTTGCAAGAAAACTCATTTTGTCAGCCAGCACTGGAAACTACAGGTGAAATAGGATAACAGTCTGAAGTATGAGACAGATTAAATGACTCGCTCCTTCCCCCAATAACCTAAATTCTTTCATATCTCATCTCTCCTTTCAGACCTGCAAGCAAGTAATCTCAATGAATGTCAAAGTTTATTTAAGGGCATCAACATAAATACCAGAAGCAACAACCACTTAGACTCTAAAACTATAATATGGTTCTACTTTGAATGAAAGAAATCATCAAAATACCATCATTCATATTCTCTTTCTGTCATTAATAAAAGGTGAATTTCTAAGGTAAACATATTTTGCAATAAATGAGGTGGAAAACAGAGCCCAAATCATACTTTATGATGAACCACTATGCACAAAGACACTTAAAGAATATGAGAATTTTAGCCAAATAATAGCAATTGTAGGATCAACAATAGTTCTCGAATTTTTGCCAAAACATTATCTACTTTTATTTTAATCTATATCTCATCTTAAGCAAATACCCAAAATATAAATATATTGCTTGTATACCTGAAATTGGAGGAGTATTTGGAACTAATTAATTTCATATAGTATGAAAATGTAACGAAATGAAGTGTATATTTTATGACTCCTACCATTTGTTCCCAACAACTGCAGGGATGTATAAAATTTTAATCTTTTTGACAGATTTTCATATGCAAAGTGATATATAAGTGACTAGTCCCAAAATGTGAGAGCTCTGTGAGCCCTGAGAGAAATTTGTAGGAAAGTTATTGCTGTAAACCACACAGCCCTGGCTTTGTAAGGGATCCCCACAGTCCTTCCCAGACTTAGTCATCTAATCACACCATATGCTCTCACCCACAGGACACATAGGATCTACGTGCAAACAATCAAGTCAACCGTCTAATTTTATTCAAATGATAAAGGGGAGGAAAGGTTTTTAAAATTCCAAGCTGTTTAAAAATCAGTTACTAGTGCCACAATTCATTATCATAATAACTGAAAAATGTTTCCATTTAATTAAAAAACAACCATATACTGACAAGTTAACAATTAGTCATTTGGGAATTCAGACCATCCAGGATATGGTTCCTAACTCATAAACAGGATTAAAAAGCAGTTAATATAAATATTGTAAAAAACTGGGGGAGGGGAGTCAAAGCAAATTTTGGAAGATGATCATGTGTGTTTTGAAAGCAAGTTTGGGGCATATGGCACAAAATAACATATAAAATTAAATGAGAAAGATATTCATCAAATTTGCATAGAAAGGCAAAAAAAGAGAAAGCAAATGAGAATGTCACGGACATTAAAAATAAGAAAGTCTATTTCCCCAAAAGGAAGGGAGAAATTATGGCAATAAAACAAATACAAACATCTGTTTACAAAATAAGATGCAATTTAGTTATTTAGACATCCATTCAAGAACAGCCATGATATCTACATTCATTCTAAAATAATAATCTTGCTCTGTTGGGCTAAAATACAGGAAATTATATAGAAAAATCTAAATGAAATAATAAATCTGGCAAAATAAAAAAGTGAAAACATTTTTAAAACAACTATAGACAAAAGAGAACAATGATATGCATAAGACTTAACAGCATTTTACAAACAAATTTATCATAACATTTTCACACATTTTATAAAATAAAGGCTTTGTAAATTTTTTCCCCAAAACAATGAAACAAACTAAAGATCAGCAAAGAAATATGCAATAAAGATATAAACTCAAAAGTTTAATATGGTCAAGTAAAATAAAAATCCTTATTTGTAATTGTGTCTTTAAAGATGACAATTTGATGTACAAACTTTTTCATCTTTGAAAGAAATAAAAGAGAAAGTGAGATCTGTTCAATCTTTATCAATAGATATTCATCTAAATAAGTAGAGAAGCCTAAATTAGATTATCAAACACAGGGTAAAAATTCAAGGAAAATTTATATTGATTGGAATCAAACCCATTTTAAAAAGATATCTATAAAGATATGTCTTTACTAAGACAAAGAGGAATACTTTTTATATCTTTGAGCACATTCAGAGGCTCAAAGCATCCCTTCCAAGTGAACTATGGTCAACTGAAAGAGAAAACCCAAAAGGAAAATTTTTTTAAAAAAGTAAATCATGAATAACTATTTTTCGCCAGGACATTCTAATTGTGGTCACAATTTCTTAAACTGAAACTGGTTAATAACAGTTTCCTACTAGCCTTAGTGAGATGGCATAAAACAATGTCAAAGCAAAGGGAAAATAACACACTTTGCTAAATTAATGGCCATGACCTGGCTTTTAGGGGAGGCCTATTCCCTCCTAACAAGGAGCCAGGGGTCCTGGCAGGAGTAGAAGTGATTAGGAAGTGGCAGAGAGAAGGGAGACGAACATAACTAGCATTGCAGAGCAAAAGCAGGGGCAGAAGAAGAATTATTTTCTTTAATTTTTGCAAGTGTAACATATTTTAATTGAAGTGTAATATATATATATATACAGAAGATGAACAAATCATAAGCTCACAGCTTGAATCATTTTCACACAATGAATACTTCACGTTTTCAGCAAAACAGATGAAGAAACAGAACATAAACAGCACTCAGACATGCTCTCTCCAAGGTACTAATTCCCAAGGGAATTCTAACACTACAGATTAGTTTTGCTTCTTTTGACCTTTGTAAAAATGGAATTACATAGGACATAAACTTTTGTATTAGGTACTTATTCTCAACACGATGTTTATGAGATTTATCTATACTGCTGCATGTAGGCACAGCTCATTCATTCTCATTGCAGTAAATTCAAACACTGGAATACTACACAGCAATTTATTTATTCATTCTGCTGTTGATGAGTATTTTAGTGACGTCTAGGTTTTGGTTATAGCTATAACATTTTTGCTCATGTTTTTTGGTAAACATACCTATAATTTTCACTGAATATAAATGTTGAAGGAATTTACATGCTGGGTCAACTTCAGTAAATATTGTCAAATCACTTTTTAAGGTGGTAGTTCACTTCCACTAATTTAAGAGCTCTGTTTGCATGTTCAGCAGTTTTGGGCCAAAAACAGCATGACCCCTGTGCCTCACCCTCCCTATTCACCAGATCTGGTTCCAAGTGACTATATTTTTTTGTTTGTTTTCCCAGATGAAAAAGTCCTCAAAGGGAAACAGTTTGCTGATGTGAAAGAGATGGAACCAAAAATGGCAGAAGCACTAAAAGGCATCAAAATTGATGAGTTCAAAAAAACTGTTTTGAGTAGTGAAAAAAGCATCTAAATAGGTGTATTGCATGAAATGAAGAGTATTTTGAACAATCAATACACAATGTTTTATAAGTAAATTCTGGGTTTTCTTGGTACCCCCCTTGTATGCATGTTTCTCTGTCATCCTCTTAGTTACACAGTTGTATTAGATTGTAGCTCCATTTATTTTTACTTGATGATGAATAAAGTCTGTTGGCCATTTCGATACCATGCTTTTTAAAGTTCCAGCTCACATTTCCCCCCAACATTAATAAAAATATTAGCATTAACAAGTAACTTTAGCAAAATGATTGAATTATAGTATCACTGATTGGTAGAAATCAATGCCATTGCTAAATGTTAGCACCAAATAGAAAATTGAATTTTAGAAATTATATATAATAGCATCAAAAATACCTTAGAGTAAATAAATTCAAATGAAAGATGTGCTGTGTGAGACCTCACATAAGTGGTTCTTAACCTCTCAGCCTTGGGAAATTTTGTCCCCTGGGGACCATTTGGCAATTTCTAGAGAATGCTTTTGATTATGAAGACTTGAGGCAGGAGATACCACAGACATCTTAGTAGGTAGAGGCCAGCTATACTGATTGGTAAATATCCTATGACACATAGGATACCAATCCACCACCAACCCCCACCACAAAGGTTTGTAGTGCTATTAGTGCTGAGGTTGAGAAATCCTGTTGTATACTAAAATCTACAAAATGTTTTTAAAAATTATGGAAGACATAAATACATGGGGAGAGAGAGTTATATAATGCTTATAAGTCGAAAAATTTAATCTTGTATAGAGGTCAGAGGTTACTGTATAAGGAAACTCTTTGGGGTGACATATTCATTATTTTGATTGTGGTAATAGTTCCATGAGTGTATTCATATGTCAGAGTTTGTCAATTTGTATACTTTCAACAGATGCAGTTTATTTTATATCAATAGAGCTCTTAACTTTTTTAATTCTCAAAAATAATTTACAAAAACTAAGAGAAATATACCAAAGTTTTACAATTATTAAATACATTGAGCCTATAATTAAATGTTTTCCCAAAAAGATCTCTAGGATAGACAACTTCACAAGTGAATTTTTCCTAATGTTTTAGAAAGATATAAATCTTAAACAAACTTTTACATCAAATAGAATATTTACTAAGTAATTTTAAGAGGGTAGTGTTACTTTTGCTACCAAAACCTGTCAATGGCATTTTAAAATAAGAATATTACAGATCAATATCTCCTTGATCAAAACACAAAAATTCTAAACAAAAGATTGGCAAATTGCACTTATATGTACATGTGTATGTCTCTGTGTTTAAGTTTATTCTAGCAATAGAAAATTCATTTGATGGCTGAAAAGCATTTACCATACTAACATAACAAAGGAGAAAACAATCATCCTAACAGATATAGAAAATATTGTTTGTGATTAAAACTGAGAAAACTGGGAATAGAGTAATACTTCCTTAATATGATTACAAACATCTATAAAATAAGTCTGCATTAGGCATCTTGTATAAAGGTGAAATAATATGTTTTACCCCAAGATTGAAAACAAGCTACAGATGCTAGCTATCATCACTTTTATTCAACACTGTACCAAAGAAATCCAGTAAAATAAAGCAAAAAAGCATAAACATTTTAAAATAATAAATTAAACCAATTATTATAGACAACATAATTTTGTATGTTTACTCAAAGGATCCAAAAAAGTATACACTATTAAAATTATTAAGTGAATTAGCACATCCACTGGAAAAGATCAATATACTTTCTATATAAACAACAAAAATAGAAATAATTTGGGTTATCATAAAAAAAGAGCAAATACATGTTAAAAGATGTATCTTTCCTAAAAGAACTATGAAATGTTGAGAGAAATTAAAGAAGACCTAAATAAGTATAAATATAGGTTATGTTCATGGATTAGAAGTTTCAATATGGTAAAAGTTTCAATTCTTCCCTAAATTGGTTATATATTAGATGCATTCCCTCATCAAAATCCACATACTGTCATGAAAATTGATATTATTATTCCAAAATTTCTATGAAAATACAAAGGGCCTCATATAATCAAAGAAAAAAAACAAAGTTGCTGAGCTGCCTCTACTAGATATCAAGATGCCAATAATCAAGATAACATGGTTTTGGTGTAAGGACAAATAAGACCACTGCAAAAGAGTAATAGCTACAAACAGAAGCACACATGTTTGTCAATGATTTTTGACAAATGTGACATTACATTGGATTCAGAAGAAGAATGACCTTTTCAATAAAATATGTTTGGCAAATTGGATATACATATAATACAAATCAAACAATCTCTATCTCATGGCGTACTCATGTTCAACTCCAGGTGGTTTATAGGTATAAACCTAAATTTATCATAAGTACATTTCTCATCATAACACAAACAGGCTTAATACGTTAACAAAAATCAACAAATTGGAGTACAATCAAATTAAGAACTTTTCTTCAACAAAGGACAACATCAAGAAAATAAAAAGGCAAAGCACAAAGAGAGACAACATCAGCAATATATTTACCCTGAATTTATAAGAACTGCTATCAATCAATAAGAAAAAGATGAACCAATTTTTTAAAAAGTATACCAAAGACTTGAGCTGGTAATTTACAAATGGGGGATATCAAATATCCAAAAGTATGTGAAGTGCTGCTCAACCTCATTAGTCATCAGATAAGTGCAAATTAAAACCACAATGCAAAATCATAAAGACTGGCAATATCCAGTCCTGGTAGTGATATGGAATCCCTGAATACTCACATATCACATGATAGTATAAACTGGTGTAACATTTTGGGAAACTGTTTACACTATCTTTAAAAAAAGTTGAATATACATATACTCTATGATCCAGCAATTAGACTTGTAGACACATACATCTCAAATAATTATGTACCTAGGTGAATCAAAAAATATAGATACCAAAATGTTCATAGCAGAACTATTCAAAGTAGCCCCCAAATTAAAACAACCCAAAAGTCTATCAAGAGAATGAACAAGAAAACTCTGATGGAGTGGCTTAATGAAATACTACACAGCAATGTTAATTTATTACTGCTACTCACAACAAAATATATGAATCACACAAATACTTTTTTAGCTAAATACAACAGAATACAGACTGAATGATTCTGTATATATAAAGTTCAAAACCAGACAAAACTAGTTGATAGTGATAAAAGTCAGGATAGTGGAGTCCTTTGGTTGGGTTTAAACTGAGCAATAGGAAGTTTCTAAAGTGCTAGGGTTTATTCTCTCTTTTTAAAAAAATCTCATTGCCATTTATAAGGGTATGCTCACTTTTTATGCTGTACAACTATCTGCTGGGCATTTAACAGTATGTATGTTGTGCTTCAATAACACTTTAAAGCAAAAATAAAGGAATGATTATTTTTTCTTTCCATTCTTCCTTCATGTTAATTAATAGTTAATCTGCAGAACAAGAAAGATGAATGTGGTGATTTAGATGACCTGGCATCTATAAAACCAGAAATGGACAGGGTATATTTGGGGGCCTGCTTAATATAACGTAGGTCTAATATTTTTGTGCAATTAACTGCAGATTGGCATACGTGTTTAAAAAATCTAGAGTTCAAACTTGATTTTGCTGCTGAAAAAGGTTCACTTGATATAAATTAAAAGCTACAGTAGCCATTAATTATTCTCAGTTAAATTTTAAAAAATTTATAGCATATCTTCAATAGCTTTTCTTTCCTAGTGAAATATGTCCATGGCTGATATTAAAACACAATAAATGTTAGCTTCAATGTTGTTATATTATTTTTTCTTCTCTAATATACATTATGCATGTATTTTTTAACATATCTGAAAACAAAAATATTCCTTAAGTATCATATACAGATATATATAACATATATATTGATATACCTGTTATTAAATATAATAAATAATATTATTTATTATATGAGTATTAATGAGTATATGAGTATTAATGATTTATTATGTGAGTATAATATGAGTATTAATAGCAGCTTAAGCAATCCTGTTTAACAGATTTTTTTCTGGCTTCTTTCCTTTCCTTGCAATGGAATATCTGAATGGGTAAACAATTAGAAGAAAAATTTAAATGAGAACATGGAGTACAGAAAGTAAAATTCTGGAAACTTTTCCAAAAGGAGTTTTGAAATAAAGTAAGAAAAATGAACCACTTGAAACATTTTCACGTCCTCTATTAATGCAGTCTTTTTCTCTATCACTTGCCATTTATTTAATGACACCTCTAATATACAAAACACCAAATTTAAATAATGAGAATTTCAGTACTAAAATATCAATGAATAAAAACAGATCTGCAAAGACAATGCAAAATTATTCTATGCAAAGATAGTTATACATATATAGTGTAAGTATCAAAAACACCTCTGATCTCACACATTATCACTGGCATCCTTCTATTGTAAAACATGGCACCATTTTCTAAGTTTGGATATCTAATTCCTAGATTATAAAATCCTTGAGCACAGGCAATATACCTACTCGTAAATGATCTTCTTAATGCCTCTCAAAACAGGACATTTAGAAATAGGTTTAATGTTTATGAGTAGCAAAATGCAATTTTACTGTGATCACTGAAAATCTAGTATAAGTTAATTATTCTATTCTTCAAAGCAAATATAAACAACTCCTCAAAATTATGGTAAATAATGATCAAATAAAGGTACAATCAAAAGAAACGTTCTCCTTCTTTGAGGAAAAAGTACTTTAAACAATTACGTCACTAATATAGGCATTTATAATAAAAACTGTCACGTTCACTGTGATAATGATAATATATACTTTAATATAACCCTCTCTTCAGAGGCTTTTGCAATATAAAAAAGCTTAGCAAAGCCGCAACTTTTCTTTTTTGAAGTCTGAATGTAAAATGTAATCTAAGATAATAGGGAGACTATAAAGCAGTTTTGTGAGGCATTTTTATTCATAGAAATAAGATGTTAATCTGAATTTTATTCAAATAATAGTTATTGAGTACCTGCTACATTATAGCACATATTGAAATATACACGCACTATTAATACGTCACTTTGGGACCAGGGTGGTTTATTTAACAAATGGCTTTGGCATACTTGGTAGTATAGCAGAGGAAAACAAATTTAACCCCAAATTTATTACTATATATAAAAGTTACATTAAAAATCTAAAGGTAGTGTAGTTCTACTTGCAGAGTGGTGGGGTGGGAAGCTCTGGAGAATTGTGCCCCAGGGAAACAACTATAGGGATGAGAATTATTTTTAAAAATAACCATTTAAAGTCTCTGGAATTTGCCCTAAGGGCATATAGCAAATGAAGAAACAATTATTCAAAAAATCTGTCAAATCTTGGAAACCACTACAAAAATCTTTGCCACTTAACCCATTCGTTCCATCCAATAGATTTAGGTGAGGGAAGCTCCTGTCCAGGCAGTTGTAGCCAAAAAGAAGGGGGTCCCTTTCCTCTCAACTCCCAGTCAAGGGACATAGTAACTACTCAATGAAAAGGGAGGGCCTATAGCATTTCTTATTCCCTCCAGCTCTGAATGTCAGAGGTTAAATTCCTGGCAAGTACAACCAAGAGGTCAAGGACTCCTTTCCTGCACCTAATGATCACTCATGGTTGTTCTAACTCAAGAATACCGAGGTCCTTATTCCATTTCACTCATGGGGTTGAGATTTCATGCCAGGAGAGGCAAGTTGAGAAGGCCAGAGGCCACCATCCCCACTCAGTGCCCTGTACTATAGCAGGAATGTCACTTCAGTTCCCTGCTCTAGAGCAGTGACTCTAGGTATTGTACATAAAGAGGAAAATCTATAAGAACAGAGAGTTTATAAGATCTCCCCAAAGGAACTGACTTTATTTAAAATAGAGTATAGGGAAGTTGGAGCCTAAGAGTGACCTTGAAACCAACAGAGATTTTGATGGTGAGCAATTAAAAGGAGACTGATAGCTTTATGAGTGCAACAAGCTAAACTGTAAGCCAAGTAATTTACTGGAGAGAACCAAAGGAATAAAAACAGCTAAGAAGAGCCCTCCTGGAGTCAAAATCACCTCAAAAACTGGTCTCAAAATACTCTACAAAGGAACTCTAATTTAACTGGATCAGACTGTGGAAAAATTTACGCCTCAAAACATTGTTGAAAACAATGAAGCAATCAGGCAACAATTAATGGAACTTAAAGTCTAGGTGTCATACAAAAGGAGATTATAGAATCCTGAGCACAGTCATTATATCTATCCAATAATTTTATCCCTATTGCTTACCAAGAAAATGGTAAATTTAGAAACAGGTTTACAATGCTTATGAATGGCAAATGTAATTTTACTGTGACTATTGAAAATCTAATATTATAAATTAACTATCCCCTTCTCCAAAGCAAATATAAACAAACTCCTAAAAATTATGGTAAATAATGGTAAGATAAAGGTATAATTAAAATAAATACTCTTCTTCTCTGAGGGAAAAAAATACTTTAAGTAGCTACTACATTACACTTAGCTACTTATAAAGGCTTAACAGAAAGATAAGGAAAAAGGGAAGTTCTGGGGTGATTGTACTCGTGGCCAAGGCTGTACCCCTTCACACTGCAGGGAAACTAGCTTCACTAAAATAATCCAGCCAAATCTCTAAACAATTTAATAAGAAAGAACAATAAAAACAAGCCCTAAAGAAGGGAATTAACATTATATACAGATTCTACAAAATATAACCTAAAATATTCACTTTAAAAAGTAACAAAAAAAGACACAGAGGGAGAAGAAGATGTATACAGATCTGCAAAGAAACAGAAAAGAATTGATTCAGTTTAGAAAACAATCAGGCAAGAAAATTACCTGTGGGAAGTCTTGATGCTGAATATAACAGAAAAAGGCACCAAAGCAGCCACTTTAAATATCTTTAAATAACTAAAGGAAAACATGCCTACATAAATTAAGTATGATGACAGGCTCATTAAAATGACAATAGTTATAAAAATAGCCGTGCTCAGCCTGTAATCCCGCACCTTTGGGAGGCTGAGGTGAGTGGATTGCCTGAGCCCGCGGGTTCGAGACCCGCCTGGGCAGTGAGACCTCATCTCTACAATAAATCAAAAAAATCAGCCGGGCGTGGTAGCGCATGCCTGTAATTCCGGCTACTCGGAAGGCTGAGGCGAAAGGATCGCCGGAGTGCAGCAGGTCGAGGCTGCAGTGGCCGGGAGCGGCCACTGCACTCCAATCTGGGCGACAGAGTGAGACTCCAACGCAAAAAAAAAATAATAAAAAAAATAAAGAGATTGTGAAAAAGATCCATATGGAAATTTTCAACTGCAAAGTAAAATAACTAAAATAAAAATTGCATTAGAGGGCCCCAACAGTAAATCTGAACTGATAAGTGAAAGTATCAGTAAACTTGAAGATAGAGTGATAAGTAATAGAGATTATGCATTCTAAGGAAACAAAAAACAGAGGGAAGAAATGATTTTTAAAAAATGAACAGTGCCTCAGAGAAATGTTGGATACAGATGTACCAATTTATGGGTAGTAGAGGTGACAGAAAGACAGGAGAGAGAGAAAGGACAAGGAAAACATTCAAAGAAATAATAGCTAACTTTCTAATTGCAATGAAAACCTACAAACTGAAGAAGTTCAACAAACTTCAAGTAGGATAAATGCAAAGAGATCCACACTCAGACACATCATAGTAAAAATGCTGAAAGTCAAAGAGAAAATTTGGAAAGCAGCAAGAAAAAAAATGACTTGTCATGTATAAGTAATATTATTAATTGTACTATTACCATAATAGTATTAACAGCTGACTTCTAATCTACCCAAAAATTGAATGAAGAAAAAAATCCATTTACAATAACATTAAAAAGAATAAAATGGTAAGGAATACATTTAACGAAAGAAATATGCAACTTACAATCTGAAAATTGAAAAACCTTGATAAAATCAATTAAAGATCTGAATAAATGGAAAAACATCCCATGTTGATAGATCAGAGAGCTTGGAATTGCTAAGCCATAACAACATTTCCCAAAGTGATCTATAGATGCCATGTAATACTTATCAAAATTCCAGCTGGTTTCTTGATAGAAATGGACACACTTAGCTTAATATTCTTAGGAAAATTCAGGGACCCAGAACAGGTGAAACCATCTTGAAAAAGAAAAGCCAAATTGCAGCACTCACACTTCTAAAAATCTAAAAGAAAACATTTAAAAATATAAAAAATATTAGAATACTTTGAAGGATATTTGTATAATATCAATGTAGGGACATATTCTTAAGCTAGACAGGAAACCCCAAATCACAAAGAAAAACTCAAATTTTTTATAGAGCTACTAACAACTAAAAAAACAAGAGTAGACAAAAAACAAAAGCAGACAAAAAAAAAAGTAGACATTTTAGAGGAAAACTGGAAAAAAATCCCCCAAGCTGTTCTATCACTATAACTTTACCCTTCTATTGTTTATGCTCTTGACTGATCTGCTTCTGACCAACTTTCCTGTTTATTTACTCCTTCTATGACCATTCTTGAACTTATGACCTGTGGCCCACTCAACCCTTAACTTTCACTGAATCCATTGTTCTTTCTTCATTTCCCTCCTTTACAAGTTTAGATGTTCAGATCCACCATGTTCACAAGATTCTTGTCCTTCCTGCCATGTGAGTATACCCACATCACTAAAACCCAATCCATGATGGACTGTTTCATTCTATAGTCAACACTTTTGAGAAAATCCACTCCTTAAGCACACAGGATTGATAAGTCTTCAATTTCAGGTCCCTTATCACTCTCCAGCTAGCCTAATGTGATTCTTTCAGTGAACTCACTTTCTTACTCTTTAGTCACTATTTCAAATTTTATTCTCTTCTCAAGCTTCTCATGTTCCTCCCTATTCTCGTCCTACTCATCACTACCAGTACATGGCATGGCTTTTACTTTCCCAGGGATAAAGATAACCTGTGGTGATCAACCAGGAACACCCTAGACTTTCCACTAACCAACTTCAAACATATTTTATTTACCCACTTTCTTTCTCCTTTCCAATTTTTCCAAAAGCAGTCCTCTGCCACCTTTCTAAGGGAAATATCTCCACCAGTACTTTGATCCCAACCTGTTCTACTCTTGCCTTTTAGGGATTGTTATAGTAAGCTACCAATTTCTATTTTTCTCTTGATTATTTAAATTGCTCCCTCTCAAAGGAAACTCTATCCTTCAGATCCCAACATCCTAAATCCTTTCCCACATGAAAAATGAACCAAACAAACAAAATCCCATCTATTTAACTTATACTAGTCCAGTCATCCCCACACCTGCTCTAGTTTATAGGCAAATTTCCTATAAAAATAAGTCTGTATTTTCCACTTTTTTCTTCTTTAACTCATATCTCATACAATTTCAATCTGGATTTCTCCCTGACAAATAAAACAGATGGATCTCAGAACATATACTAATTAGAAAAGAGATAAAATTATCATTCTTAGAGGTGATTTAACTGTTTATCTGAAAAACTCAAAAGCATAAAATGAAAACAATTAAAAATTATCAAAAAATTCAGTAAGGTGTCTAATAAAAAAACAGCTTTCATATATATGAAACAACAACATTATGAAAAAATACCCCATTCATAATAGCAATTTTAAAAAGAACAAGTAGCCTTAGAGTACTCAGCAAGAAATGCCAAGATCTACTGCTCTGTTTCTCTGTTCTCCTTCACATGTAGGGGAACAGAAAAACGTCCTATACAAATACCTTCCTTTAGGTCTGTCTTGAAGCCTCTACCTCACTTCACTGACAATTACTCTTCAGTCCTCTTTGCAAGCTCATTCTCTTTTATTCAGTCATTAAAATTTGAAAATTTCACACTTTTGTCTTAGGTGCTCTTCTCGCTCTGTTCTGTAGCCCTTATTATTTGTAGCCATGGTTTTAATTAACATGCATACATCAGTGGCTCCCAATTCTTTTTAACTCTGCCTTAGAAGTTTAACCTCCAGACCTATACAGCCAATTCCTTATTCATAATTTCCACATAAATTTCTCAATTGTGCCTCAGATCCAGCACGTCCAAAATGGAAAACATGCTCTCTTACCCATTTGTGCTGAAAAAAAAACCCCAAAAAAGAAAACAAAAAAAACAAGACTGGGTAATACATAAAAAACAGAATTTATTCTTTCATGGTTTTGGAGGTTGGGAAGTCCAAGATCAAGAAACCAACAGATTTGGTATCTGGTGAGAGCTCCTTTTTGCTTCCAAGATGGTGCCTTGTTGCTGTATGCTCACTTGGCAGAGAAATGGAAGGTGCAGGCAGCTCTCTGAAACCTCTTTTTTAAGGGTCTAATCCCATTCATGAGGGCAAAGTCCCCAGAAGACCTCACCTCTTAATACTATCACCTTGGAGTTCAAGTTCCAACAAATAAATTTTGAAAGGAAATATACATTCAAACTATAGTACATGTTTTTCTTCCAGTTTTGCCTATCTCAGTAAATGGCAACACTATCCATCTACTGAGCCAACAAGACACTGAAGTTGA
Source organism: Carlito syrichta (assembly GCF_000164805.1). NCBI lineage: Eukaryota > Metazoa > Chordata > Mammalia > Primates > Tarsiidae > Carlito > Carlito syrichta. The sequence continues at coordinate 453,676 of NW_007249080.1, forward strand.
ATCAGGGGAAACAAGGCGGTTATACTTCACAGAAAGAAGATAGAGTATCAGAGAGAACATTCTGGAGTTCTTCAGCTGAACACTGATTGGCACATGCATGTGAGAAAACTGTCAGCGGTTAGGCAAGAACCAGCTGAAATGAATAGAGATAACATTGCCCTGTGCTCATAAAGGGCCAGAAAAAGTGCCTGTTTCCACTAGCCAGACTGAAGTACACATGCCTCAGTGGTAGGGAAGAATTCACCACAGACTGTTTGCTGATCTAGTTCTGTCTAGCATATTTTAAGATTCCAAAGTATCAAACCATTTCCAAATAATTCAACTGCATCAGACTCACTCACGTGCCAGTTCAGAAAGTCTCTTCTCTCTTCTTCAAATTTATATTTCCAGTGAGTTTCATTCACATTCACCACTTCTAATGTTATTTCTCCTGCTAGACTATAAGCTCAATGAAGGCAGGACTCATGTCAATCTTATGCAACATAACATCCTCAATGTCTAGTATGTTGCATAGGCCACTGTAAAATTTCCATTAATATTTGTAAAATAACTGCATTCTTTTGAATCACCTTCAGTTTATTAATAGATACCATAAAAATCATTTTCATACTATTTCAGTAACACATAGAGGGTCTTGTTCTCTGAATTGTCACACTGGGTCTCTTGTATGTCTAGTATTAAATAAATACTTTTAAAAAAGTGAACAGAGCCTCTGAGAAATGTTGGACATAATTAGGTGTATCAATGTATGGGTAGTAGAAGTGACAGAACTCTTTCCTGTGTCTAGTTATTGATTCTCTGTCTTTTCATTCTAAGAGAACAAGAATCAGTCAGTCTTGGACCAGTAATAGATATTGAGATGGTTTCTGTCAGAAACTCTGTTGGACTTTGTACAAATCTCTCAGCTTCAGATAAAAAAAATCAGGAAAAAGTACATGTTTACTCCAGTTGATGCTTACCCAAGTAGAAGCCTGGCATGTGTGAGGAGTAGGAACTGATTATTTAACAAAAACAACCCTATCCATATGTTTAGTGATACATCAATGAGTCTGGGCCTCCCTTCAACTAGCAAAACAGCTAGCCTTTGCACACAGAACACAAGGCAACCCCACAGCAAGCACAGCCTGTAAATATTTTCTGCCGTGGGATCCTGCTGCTGTAGAGAATAAATTCTGGTGAACATTCCCAGAAAGTAAGAGCAGTATTGAGATCTGCTTCTCCTGATTGCTCAACCCTTGCCTCTAGCCCCCATCACTCAGAGCTAGTTCTGGCCTAGACAAATCTGCAGTCCCTTCAGTTCAGAGCTCAAAACATTTCCTTTTGAGGCAGTCACTCATACATCATCTCTCTGGTTAATCTTGTCTCACCTTCATTATCTCTTACAGAAATTCTTCACAGGTTTTGGCAACTGGATGGCATCCTTCCCCTAAGTTCCAGGATTGATAAAGAAATATATTAATGGGAAGCAGCTGATCTCACTTTAATGGGGAATTAGAAGTAGGGAAGATAATAAAATATGCATATTTATACTGCTACCTTAATCCAGAGGTTCAAATATTACTGCACTGTTGTCTTCTGGCATACAACTGACACTTTATTCCTTTACAATGAACCTTAATACATTTTACAAATGGCATCCAAGTACTTTCTCAGGCAAAATAGGGTTTACTAACTACTTTTTGAATAGGGTTTACTAATTACTGGGAGTTCTAGAAGTGATTTTTATAAATGAATTCAGTTTTCTTCTTTCTACCTTTGACCTTAGTTTAGGGGTCAGTCACTGAATGATACATGTTTATAATGGTCAATGATGATCTTGGCCTTAGGATGTTCCTTATTAAAATGACAGGCACTAATGTCCAATCTACCACATGTGTGATTCTCTTCCTCAAACTCTAATACTTTTTATATTTATGACAAAGCAAGCTTAAAGTCCCTCATTCACCATTCCTGTATAAAATGTCAGCTAATAATTACATACACATATATTATTAAATAAATTATATATGATAAAAAGGTACTATGTCAACATTAGATAGCAATATTGAATATTTAGAAATCTGACATGTTAGAGGTAGTAGATCAGATGTGACCAAAGATACCCTTCCAGGCCATGAAGTTGCCACGTAGTGCCCCATATAAAAGAGGAAGAAGCCGGGCTCGGTGGCTCAGCCTGTAATCCCGTGCCTTGGGAGGCTGAGGTGAGTGGATTGCCTGAGCCCATGGGTTCAAGACCTGCCTGGGCAACTTGGCGAGACCTCATCTCTACAATAAATCAAAATTCAGCCGGACGTGGTTGTGTGTGCCTGTAGTTCCGGCTACTTGGAAGGCTGAGGCGGAAGGATCGCCGGAGCCCAGCAGGTCGAGGCTGCGGTGGCCGGGAGCGGCCACTGTACTCCAGTCTGGGCAACCAAGTGAGACTCCAACTCAAAAAAAAAAGAGGAAGAAAGTGATTTAAAGCACAGACTAGTATGTTCGTCAGGTTATATTAGTTTGTGTTCCTCCAGTTCCACATGGGACTAAAATCAGCTCCATTTATTGAATTGCCTGTGCAGGCAATTACTTGCAAATCTGTAATTTAATCTAGTCTATATATTATTCGACATACCTTGAAGAGGATACTGATAAGCAGAACCTGATGTCAACTACCAGTTAGGTAAGAAATGAAAAATATACAGATACAATCACTTTCCTCCATAGGTGATCTTCATATTATTAACTAAATTACATATACCTCTGTAGTCTCCATAAAACCCAAATGATGAGAATGAAAATATCCAGTCATGGTTGGCAAGAATATCTTTGGCTATATATGATTTACTATTGCTAGCAAGTGACTTAGGCAAGAAGAAATAATGGATCTTCTAAGTACTTTAAGATATACTTTCAGATTCAGGGAAAAAGCCAAAGTGTCAGATCCATTAAAATAATTACATCTCAAGTACACACTTACTTCTACCTAAAGGCTTAAGATACTACTATTCTCCATATCTTTTGAATTTTATAATCGTTTAGGTAAATTGACATTTCATTATATATGCTGTTTGTGGAATAAAATAACAGTATAATTTTTAAATCAATATATACAGTACATAGAGCAATCTCTAAGAGGAGCCTGAGTTATTGAAAATGTATGAGCTATTCCCATGGAGGAAAGAGACCGAAAGCCCTTTCCCATTTGCATTTATAAAGGCTGCGTGACTTCTTTAAATATATACACTGATGCCAACAGAGCCATCAGAAATCAATAAATCACGTTCTCCTGTGCTGTAAAATGTCTGACACACACATTCATTTTCCTAGCCCAAAATTCTCTGCAAAAGGGACTGTGTAAATGTTCCATTTTAGTTTAATGACATTCTCCACAGTTAAAATTATGTGCATTATTGCTAGTGAGTACAAAACCTGAGGAGCACAATGCCGGATAGGATTTTAAAGAGACTATACAGTGCTTCTCCTCCAGTTTCTCATCATTTAACAGACTGTAGACAACACAGATATACATGAAGAACAAAACTGGGAGATTAGTAAGAATGGATTGAAATGCGGCAATTACCATTTGGACAAAAAATAGTAGGCATAATTTATCTAGAAGCCATTGAGGGATGGTCTTATAAATATTTGCAGAGACAGTCCCCTTAGTCCCGATACCACCAAATGGAGGGAAGCAGAGGAGAACATCACTTTAAAATGACACCGATGACAGAAATGACAACAACCTATTCATCAGTGAGGTTCAATTTAAAAGTGTAATAAAAACTTTAATAGGACTCCACTTTAGTTGACATTTATTCCACCAGCTGCCATATATTTTTAAAAGGTCACAAAATTGTTCTATGTAGACACAGTTTATAAAGTACAAATTCTTAAAGAAAGGAGAGATCTGCTATGTATAATCAAGGAGGTTCTAAAAATTCTCCAAGTACATCTTGCAGCGAGCTATGCACAAAGGCGTGTCTGGCTACATAACCAGGCAGTGAATTTATTAAGCCAATATTCCCATATGGGGACTGGACGAAGAACTAGCTATAATTTTACCTGTCTGCTAGTGCTGACCAATACTGCTCTGACTCCGGGGTTTCTTTGTATTTGATCTCTGGACCAAAATACTGGGGCCAAGAAGATAACTTCTGACCCACACGTTTACTTAAACCTGATCATAACCAAAGCATGTTATTCTGAGACTCTATAACACTTCATTCAACAACATATCTTCCTTCCTTCCTTCCAACCCATATCTTCCTCTCCACTCATTCCAGCCCCTCCGACCTTACATTCCTCCCTCTGCAGCCTGAATCCCATAATCAATCACATCTCCTCAAACAACAAACCTTTCAAAAGTCCCCTAAAATCTCTCAACTCCTTTAATTCAAACCTTTGTACATCTCCAATCCTTTCAAAATTCAATTTCTGGCACATGTGTTACCAAGTTAAATGCACAGCTATTTACCATTGCTGAGGTGAAAGACACATAAGTAGATCAACTGTATCTTCTGTCATTGAACCCCAGATGGGCCCTCATGACTTCTCAGAAACCAGTTTTTTCACCAGGATGAATCCCTATGCCCATCCCAAAAACTACTTTCCCAAGCCTTTTACTCTCCTGAAGAAGACCCTAACCCTGTAGTCTCTGAGTAAATACAACATCAACCATCTGAAAACCTTCACCTTCCATTGTATTTTTCACATTTAATTATTTATTTGCTTCTTCTTTCCTGATTCCCTTTGATCTCAGAAATGAGTGCTTTTGTGTTTTGTTTTGTATTTCTTAAACAAGCTTCTTCTCCATTAGGGTCTACTCCTGTTCTAAAACTCTGGTCAGTAAGTCAAATCCTCTCTCTTCTATCTCCAATTTCTCTAATTAACTGCCTAAATTTTTAAGCCAAAAACTATTTAAGTCAATCCTGGCTTGAAAAAATGACCAATTTTTTGCTATTCTCAAATGCACAATAAGCATAATGCCTAAAATGTGTATTCAGCATCTCTTTCTTCTCCAAATCCAATGACCAAGTCCTGATTATATTATTTACAAAATATCCAATACAGACTGGATTGTGCCTCCCACCCCAAGTTAAAACACTGAAGTCTTAATCCCAATGTGATTATATTTGGAGTTAGGGCTTTAAGAGAGGTAATTAAAGTTAAATGAGGTTATAAGAAGGGAGCCATAGTGCAATAGGCCAAGGAGAGAGAATCCAACCATGCTGGCACCGTAATCTTAAGTTTTAGCCTCTAGAACTGAGAGAATATAAATCTCTGTTGTTTCAGCTACCCAGCCTGTGGAATTTTGTTACATCAGCCCAAAAAGACTAATACAATATGTTTCTAGTTAAAATTCTTTAGCAGACAAATTATATTAGCTTTACAAGTGATTTCCCAGTCTATGTTCACTCAATCATTCATTCAGGAAATTCAGGAAACAGTTATTGAGCACTTACTATGTACTAGGCACAGTGAGTAAAAGAAACAAAAGCATTGTCCTGAGGCTTTTATTCAAATAAGAAAGACAAACAAATACATTAAAAAGTCAATTCAGACCATGATAAGTGCCAGGAAGGAAATAAGTAGAAAAACAAGACATAAAATAACTAGTGAGGATACTCGAGATGGGAGGGGAGGCAAGAAAAGACTTTGTGAAAAGATGACATTGAGCCATGGTGGATGAAAAGGAGTTGGTCTTGCCAAAAGATGTCAGAAAAGCATTCCTGCAGAGCTGTTAGCAAGAACAGAAGCCAAGAGAGAGAGCGAAGGCTTGCATTTGAGGGACAGAAAGAAAGGCAAAGTGGCTAACCCATAGCAAGGTGGAGAGTGAGGAATCCTTCCTCTACTCCATGCCTTAGTTCTTTACCAGAGATTTTTTTCTACAACACAAATCTAACCATGTCATGCTCCAACATAAATCTTGGTATGCTCTGCACTGCTTACTGACTGACATTTGAGGCCTTTTAAAAATGCTTCAAATTACCTTTTTAGACTCAATTTACCTTATATCAGCCATCTCAAATTATGTGTTGCACTTTCCTGCCATTGTGTCTTGGGAACAAGGAACATCATGTAAGGGGAAAAAGCATGAGCTTGGAGTTGGACGAACCTGTTCCAATTCTGACTCCCATGGCTATACTTGGAAGATGCTGGATGGGTCAGTTTTTTCTCCCTGATCTTCAGTTTCCATTTATAGAAAGTGGGGTTAATAACACTGTTTGGGGCATTATGGTAAGAATGAGTGATAATATATGTAGAAGATCTAGCATTATATTTAGTATTATTATTGGCACATATTGTCCCCTCTATTGGAATTTCCTCCACATTTCTTTACCTGATAACTTCCTGCATCTTTCCAGACCCATTCCCAATGACACCTTCTCTTTCAAGTGCTCTCCAACTCTCCCAGACAGAATATACTGATCTCCTCCATGTTCCTGTAGCATGACACACGTTCTACCATTATAGCATAGTTATGTAACTATAGACTTTTACATATCTTTCTCCTCTAGAACCATTAACTCTCTCAGGATGGGAACTGCAACTTGTTATTATTTGTATTATCAGTGCTTAGCAGAGTCTGGCAGATAATAGATGTTAGCTAAACTTTGGTTCAATAAATGAATGAATTCGATATCTTATTCCTACCCCAAACCACTAATTTGCTTACATCTCTATTATTCAAATTCCTCAAAAGGTCGATCAGTCAAGAGTCCCAGCAGGCACAGAGGGCTCATTCAAGTTCAGATCATTTAAGGCGAGTAGATTAAAGTGATGATTTATGAAGTTATGGCCAAGGTGCAGCAACATCACTGAGGACAGTGCAGTAAACTAGAGCTAATAGTAGAAGGTAGTATTTGGCCTGAAATGTGAGGAGAGGAAGGGCTTAACAGACCTGAGACACAGAGAGGACTCTGCAGAGAGGACCTCCTGGCAGAAGCTGGTCAATGAATGCAGCCTGTGCTGACCACACAGGGAGGGTGTGGGCTCAAACTCACTCTTCTTCCTCTATCCAGTCCACTGTTTTTACTCCATAACAGCTGAGCCCAGTCAGAATCCAGGAAACCTTCTCTTTTCCCTTCTGAGGCCTAAAGCTTAAAAGTAATGTAGTTCCTTGTGTAGAATGCAGGTAGGAAGGCCCGTGATGACCCAGGGTGGAAGCACAGAGCCTAATGGGGTGAGGTAGGAATGGAGAGGAGGCTAGAGAAGAATTTCAGAGTCCAAGCATGGTGAAGAGAGCATCTGCACCAGGGAGTGGCCTGATGTGTAGTGTCAGAAGTTAAGCAGGAAGGGGAAGATGTTCAAGTGAGGTGACTGGGAAAGTTGGTGGTTGTCATGCAGTCAGAGCCTGTGTGCAATGAGGAGACCATCCACATAGGGGAGCTGTGGTGGCCAAGACGGAAGACTTGCTACCTACAAGTGAATCAACAAAGATTAATGGATGGATGCTGGTTTCTCACTGTCAGAGAGGTGAGAGACAGCTATGACAAGAGAGAAAGCTAGAATGGATGATGAGAGATAAGATTAGAATTGGAGGTATCAGTGTGAATTCATGGCTTATAAAATAGAGAGATACATATAGAAATACACATAGATATAAACTGTGTTATGTTTATACGTATTGTAAATAGGCTCAGACTTTCTTCTACATATTGCTTGTCTCTGAGACAAAGAGATGAGGTGTTCATACACACACATATTTAAGAATTTGCATATACACATGAGCTCATTTTCTCTGAAATCTGCCCTAGATTTGAAAGCAGAAACCCCCTGACAGCTAGGAGCACACATTTCATGAGATCCTGATCTCTAAACACCATCCTCCATTAAAGGGAACAACGCCTTCTTGGAGAAAGGGTTCACCCCTGGACTGGGATACAGAAAGCATAATATGAGATGAGAACACTTTGATGGGCTTCAAAACAAGGAAGTGCTCAAAGATGATGGAAACATGTCAGAGGGCACAGCAGCCAGCTTTAAGGGACTCCCACTGACCTTATGTGGGACAATTTCAATGTAATAACCTATTGAAGAAATAGGAAACAATGAAGCCGTACAGATACAAATAAATTAATGTATTGAGATTTTGAAGAGGAGCAGGATATTTACATAGTTTAAAACAACTTCCCTACACAATGTTATTTAATTACAAAGGGGAAAATAGCAAGCTTACACAGGAGAAGCTTGGCAGATAACATTTAATCAAATGATCAAGTGAACAGCATCAGCACTGGGACAATCAAAGTTGTGTGCCACTAGTAGGATACAGGGAGAACACAGCATGTTTATTGTATTTCTCGCAAAGGTACAGAATTGGAATCTGAGCAGAAGGAAACATCATGTAAACTTGAATTGGCTTATAATATTCAAAAGTGTCAAGGTCATGAAAATCAAGGAAAGACCAAATAACTGTTCTGGAAGAGGGAGACTAAAGAGGCATGACAACTCCATGCAAGGACAGAGTCTGTCCTGGATCCTGTTGCTAAAAGTGACATAACTAGGACACCTGGCTAAACTTGAACTGTGTCTAAGAATTACATGATAATCATCACTGTTAATTTCCTGATTTTCACTGGCTACATTGTGCTTATGTAAGAGAATACGTCCTTATAGAAAATACACTCTTAAGGTCATAGTATATTAGGGGCGAGAGGGAGACTGGATCATCAGGCTGGAAACTTACCCTCAAATGTACCTTCAAGTTTTCTAAAATTCTTGATTACTTCACAAATTTTTAAGAAAAGATGAATTCAACAAATTCTATAGCTGACACAATAATCTGTGTATATTCTATTGCTAACTCTATCTTCTACAGTCTCAAAATTTGACTATATAATCAATATCTGGCCATTTTGTATATTAAAACCATCTTTACCCAACATATCAAAAACCAAACTCAATTTCTACCTCACTTCAGTGGGCACTATTAATTGCTTACAAAACATCTAACCCAACATGTATATTCTCTAATAAAACTTCCTAAAAACCAGATTTTTATAGTATCTCTGACCTTTACCACAAGTACACCATTTTATTTCAGGAGATGGTGAACACATTCTATGCTCTGAGAATAGGCTTTCCTGGCTTAGGCCAATATGCATATTCCATTTCCTTGACTAAGAGTGATAGTTTAAGAAATGGTCATGTGATCTAAGGAGTACCATTAGTGTGAATCAGAGGTTATTTGTTTGCAATAATGGGACAGAAGTATTCTTCTCATGCATGTGACCCAAGACACAGAGGCCCGTTTCTTGACTCAGGTAGCCAGCCTATCACAAAGGGATTCAGGTTTAGAATAATGTCATCAAGAAGGGAGAAGTGTTTAAAAATCAATTATTTAAATACTAACTAAATGGACCTTTGATAATGATTGCATCCCAGAAACAACAACCAGACAACCAACCAAACCTCTATCTTCTAATTAACTCAGTCAATAAATCCTCCTTATGTTTAAGTCAGTTTGAGTTGGGTTTTCTGTTGCTTGTCGTAAAATGTGTGAAGGGTAAAGTTAAATATAAAGCTAGATGTAACGATGTTATAAAACAACCAGGAGTTAGTAAAAAAATATAATCTAAAATAAATAGCCCTCTAAAAAAGATAACATGAAAAATGCAAATATAGAGAAACAAAACACCCAGAAAGGTTGGCTTAATAACAGTTGGCATTGGCAAGATAAATGAGAAACTCAGGTTCCTATATTTTCAGGATGTAATAATGGAAGAAAGCTCAGTTTCATATGGGTCTAGGGTAGGATGCCCTATAGAACTATTTCATGCTAGAAAGCAGGTAGAAACCTGCAGTAGTCAGAGGGAAACAAGAAAGCTATTACTTTCAGATTAGTTTCAGATTTTGTAAAAATATGTGAAGACAAGCCTTCACACAACTGAAATTCTTAAGTGTTTCACATAATTGTAGGATCTTCCGCTGGCTCAAATTATCACAGTCACATTTCTATGCTTTCTCTACTCATTCTGGCCTAGTGATATTCAGGCTCATTTAGGCATTTGCAAGCTACATTAAAACAGAAGCAGTTTTGGTAGTTTGTTGCATCAAGTACAAGCTATCTGTCCTTTTCTGGTAAGTGAAGGACTGAGTCAACGTCCAGCCAAAAGAGAACATGCTAGTTCTAAATTTCTTGGTATCAAATGCCGACAGGCCCACATAGAGCTTCTATCTCCTTCCAAGTCACCCTAGAAAAAGTCTCCAGTTGCCTTCTAGACATTTAACAATGCCATCTCATAGGCAATGTATCATTTATTCCTACTCATTCTAGGTTGAAAATATATCTGGAATTAATTCCTTTCTGTTCATTTCCAAGGCCAATACCCAAGGACAGACCTTTATCTCTTATCTCAACTACTGCAATTGTCTCTTAACCAGTCTGGCTGTGTGTTATCTTTCTGCTATCCAATCTATCATTTGCAGGGCTACTGGCTCCTCAGGGAAAATAAGGACTTTATCTTATTTATCCTTTGGGCCCTCTTCCCCTCCCCTATATCCAAGCACCAAAATATGTGGGTTTAAATTATTTTATGCATATTGTTTCTTATTTTTAAAAATCTTAGATGGTATCCATTGGTTTCAGAAAAAGTTCAAGTTTAGCCAACAAGTGGGTCATCATGGTCACAGACCACATTCCTTAAGTAGGTCATCAAGGTCATAGACCATATTCCCCATTCAACAGACTAGCCTACCATTTTCCCCCATAGGTTATTTCATTAATACAGAAATATTTAATCTTCTGGAACACACAAGCAACAAGTCTTTGTAAATGACATGTTAAAATTTACTTTTCTTTGGGTCTACAGAAGAAACATTTATAAGCCCTTTAAGGTTCAACTTAAGTATTCTTTCCACCATAAAATCTCTAATTAATCTAATTCAGATTAAATTTCCTCATCTTCTCTGTCTTCAGAGGACTTTCTTTATACATCTATTATGACATTTATATGACTCAGCCCAGTCTTTTACTAAATTGGATGTGATCTATCCAGTTATTAAGCTTCTTTACTAGCGGCGAGCAAAGTGTATTGTATTTCAGCATGAGGGTATCCTTTTCCTCTGTTATGTCTTCACAGATTCATTCTTGCATCCTCTGTAGTTAACAAAGCATATAGCATACAATACGTGCTTAGTAAATAATTCTTGAATAAATAAATAATTTCTCAATGGACTAAATGTTACTTGAGGCCAGTATTATCCTTATTCACTTATCTTTCTCATAGTGACAGAAAAAACTGAGTAACACAAACTACTACAGGTCAAATAAGATACAGGGCTTAAACTCTGTCTTCATGAGTTACAAGATATTTGACTAGGATTAATCCTAGTCAAATTTGGTATTTTATAATTTTATAAATTTATAATTCTATATATTTTATAATTTTATAAATAATAAATACAAATATAAATAAACATAAATTATAAAAGTATAAATTAATAAAATCATAAAATTTCTAATATATAGTTTATAAAATTTATAATACGCAAATGTCTATACACTTATGAATTTTATAATTCATAAATTTTATAATTAATTCTTTCTTATTCTAAAACTACTAAGTACTGTGTTTACTTAGTGCACTGTATATGCTAACCCTAATTTCAGAAGCTGGAGACAGAAGTGTAAACAAGATAAACTACACATATATTGAAGGGGAGGAAACAGTTTTATAAGCTAACAAATCAGCCCCTAAAAGTTTTTAATGCCTGAACTTTATCTTAGTCACATAGTTTGTAACTGAAGAGTTATCAGTGACTCCTCCCTACTTCTTGGCTCAAATGCTATTTGACAAAATGTAAAATTGCTACTAGTGGAGGAGAAGGAGGAGGAGGAGATGAATTATGATGATGATGATGATGATGATGAGTACATTTTCTTTCCTTTCAATGCAATCCCCCAGATTCAAACACTCATTATGTCTTTGGGAACAATGAAAATTGCTTTTTAACTACTTTTTCCACTTTTGTGTTTTCTGTCCCTATTATTTTCTTTCAGTACTACCAGAAGAATTTCCTAAAAGAGCAAGTTTTATTATATCATAGCCATGCTCAAAAGTCCTCGATGGCTTTGCACTGCAGTCACACAATAAACACTGTTCAGACTCCTTAGCTTCATACTCAAGGAATCCTTCAAAATCTACTTCCAGAATCACTTGCACCATTCTTCCAGACTCCCACCAAATTAGCATATGATTTTGTGCCTACTGGACTCTCACTTGGTATTTTTCCAACTATTTATTCAGTATTTCTGTATTTCAAGACCCAAATCGAGAATTTTAAATGTGTCCCTGATTATTCCCTTCTGTATACAAAGTACAATATGCTTTGTGTCTTCCCCTCCAAGCTTACTGGTTTCTACCTCATATTTTGGTTATTTACAAGTTCAGTTTATGCATCCAAATAGAGTATATTTCATCATTCATTCAATAAGCATTCAATAAGCACTTACTGTCCTTCTGTTATTACAAAGCACCCAAAACATACCATATGCAGAGTAAATATTAAGTAAAATGTTGTTGAATGAACGCAAACTCTCAGTGAAATGAAATGTACCTAAAACAAAATAATCTTTTCTAAATATGAACAAGTCACCACCAAAGAGACACATAAAAGCTGTAGCAAGCTGTTGTTTATCATATTTAAATATGTATGAAGGAGATAGGTAAGTCAGTAGAAAGCAGAATCAAATAAAAAGTATTCAAAGTAATATGGAAATATTGAATGAATCTTGCCCACTTCAATTCATGAATGTACCTATCATTTCAAGATACAGATTCATAAATACACATGCATTAAGTCCATCAATTGAAAATGATATACAGTGTTAGAATTTACTGAAATAAGAATCATAAGGGAATGTTTCCTAGATAGCACTTAATAACTTCTGTGAAATTTAATAAAAGTTTATGTGATGAATTTTTTTTTCCTTTTCTTTCCTAAGGAAACAGCCTTAAAAATGATTGATGCCTGCTATTACAGGTCTATATTTGTATTTCCTTATTTTAGAAGCTTTTCAAAAATATAAAAATACATTTAAAAAATTTCTAGTTACACTAAAAAAGAGATAAAAGATGATTATTTATAGGCAATCATATTCATGGTGATAGACTCTCAGAAAGCAACTGCAAACATAAATTTTAAATGTCTTTTGAAAATAGTGGAGGATAAAACATTTGCATAATTTCTTAGAAACTCTGGCTTTTTATTGCTGCATTTCAATATTCCCTCTGGACAAAGAAGCAGATACTCCAAAGATTTATTTCATAGTGAAATGCTTGATTTCTTTGTTTTCCCTTTCTAATGTAAGTCTCTAATTTTCACTCTGCTATGAACTGTATTTTAAAATTTGCATTGGCTCACAATTGAGAATAAAAATGGTTCTGTTGGGCAGATTAAATAAATAAACCAATAATAGCAAGAAATATGCATACATAAATAAATTATTTAAATGTGCTACATCCATTTATCAGTCATCCATAATACTACAGCTAGTAATTGATATCAGATGCCTAAAACTTCTACTTACCTGCCTATCCACTTCAGGAAGCAAAAGCAGGAGGTATTGTTGAAAATGCTGAGGTAAGGAAGCAAACGTATGTTTATTTATTAATGCCCTCAAGTTAGTGTTGACAAGAATAGATCCTGGGGTTTCTATGTCAATGTCCTCAGCTTTGGTCCATTTCAAGTGCCCTGTGATGAACAAGCAAGAGGCATGAATTTACTACAGATTAAGGGAAAGAGGTGTGCATGTGCACAGACACACACACCCACATGAATATTGAACATATATATTCAATAATATGCTGAATTCTATTCTTTTGAAAATGATATTCCAGAAGAGAAATCCCCAAAGTTTCTTTCATTATGTTTCTGTCTGGCCTTATTATCTTTAATTTTCAAAATGTATACTTCATTCAATATCTCCTATATTTTAACTCAAAATAGTACCAGGTCCCATTAAAAGCTTCCAATTGATCAGAATTTTCGAAAGCTTTGGAAGCATAAATAGTAACAACAACAATTTTAGTAATTTCTATAAGACCTAGGATCAATGATAACAGCAACAGTGCTATTGGTTTTAATAAAGATAATGATAGCAGTAACAGATGTGTGCTCCTCAAGTATAAAACTGTGTACCAAGCACTGGAATATTTCAGGAGATCTCTAGTCACAGTATTTCTGAGGGTAGTAATTTAAAAATCAATCCTTTATAAAAATATTAGCTGTATGATCCAAAATGCAAGTATGCATACCACAACTCAAGGCCTCCGACAGAAGGCTATAGAGTCCATAACTCACAATCATGTCACATGAAAAAATAATATACCATAAGGGACAGTCAGCTGATGCATCAAACAGAATTACAATTTTCAGTTACTTGAACTAAGAAAACCTTTTGAATGTGATTATAAAGAGTATGTTTTTAAGTCAGGAGTCAGTAAATTATAACCCATGATATATGTTCAGTCTAATGCCTGTTTTCATAAATAAAGTTTTATTGGGACATTACCATGCCCAGTTGTTTATAAACGGTTTAGCTCTGCTTTTGCACTACAGTGTTGAAGAGTTGTAACAGAAATTGCATAGTCTTTAAAGCCTATTTCCTCTCTGATCCTTGACAGAAAAAGTTTGCTGAACCTTGTTTTATACAATTAAAGTCAAATGAATGATTTTTTTAATAATGAAAAAAGGAATACTGTGATAAAAGAATAGTCATACTTCAAACAGATAAGACTTCTAGAAATAAACACTACTTTTAAGAAATGTTTAAAAATTACTCAGGGGACACAGCAGAGAAAAAGATTATTCAATAATTAAAATATAACCTTAAAGAAAATATTTAGAATGTAGCAAAAAAATTATGAGTCAAAATGGGACAGAGAAGAAATACAGAAAATGTAATCAGTAGTCCAGATGTATGTTTATAGGTGTTTCAGAATTTAAAAAAAAAAACGCAGAGATAGCAGAGAGGCAATATTTTAATAGCTAATGATTGAAATATTTTTAAAAATTGAAATTACAAAAGTTAAAATCTCAAGAAAGAAAAATATTCATCCATTTGGTGTGTTGCAATCTCCAATGAATTGGAAAAATAATATCTTAAAACCATTTTGAACAAAAGGTTTTCTCCAGAGGGATGACAATAAAATGGGCAGAAATAATACCAATAAACTAATAAATAAAAATGACAATGAAATATCTGTAAGAAATCATATCTGTAAGTCAACAAATAAAGAAGACTGAAATATCTTCAAATGGCCAGAGAAATTATTATTATTATTATTATTATTTTTTGAGTTGGAGTCTCACTCTGTTGCCCAGTCTGGAGTGCAGTGGCCACTCCCGGCCACCGCAGCCTCGACCTGCTGGGCTCCAGCGATTCTTCCGCCTCAGCCTTCCAAGTAGCCAGAATTACAGGCATGCACTACCACGCCCAGCTGATTTTTTGATTTATTGTAGAGATGAGGTCTCACTGCCCAGGCAGGTCTCGAACCCGTGGGCTCAGGCAATCCAATCACCTCAGCCTCCCAAAGGTAGAGAAATTATTGATTTAGAATTTTATTCATAATGATGGCTCTAAAAAATGGCAATTATAAGAACACTTTCAGTATCCCAAATTTAAATTCTATCCCTTGGAGAATATTGTTGAAATTAACCACCAGTGGATGCTCTTAACAAGAAATTATAGCAAGGAGGGAATGATAGGAATGTAAAAGCAATGATAGACTAAAAGATTCATAGACATGAGTAACTCCAAACAAAAATTAATTTTAAAAAATAATACTGATGACTAAGAGATAAAACAAAGTGGTAATAAAATACTTCACAATAACTGCATGTAAAATAGAAAGATGACATTGAACTGAGAGCACTATAAAACCTGGGCATGGTTTGGGAGTAAGAGAGAGATGAAATATGTTAGTTCTACACTTTGCTAAAACTCTGTAAGTAGTTATTGAGAGAAAAAAAAGTTATAATTTCCAAATTAAAGGATAGAAGGAATACCAAATCAAGCAAATAGAAGGCATAAAAAAATAATATAAAGTATAACACAATCATAATAAATGTAACTATATTTTCAGATTAGATTTAAAAAGTAATAAAATCCAGTTATGTACTGCTTATGAGAGATGTACTTAAAAATCACATGGAAAGGATACAGATTAGAAGATAAACTAAGAAATTATCAGGAACCAAAACAGCAAAAAAAAAAAAAAATACTGCAATATTAACATCAGATAAAATAAGCAAAGGTAAAAAGCATTACTGGGGATGAGAAATATCATTCCTTAAGAAATAAGAAATAATTCACTAGAAATCTATCATGACCTTGAATCTGAATCCATTTAAACAGTATAGCCTCAAAATGTAAAACTGAGAGAATTAAAAAAAGAAATTGACATCATATAATGCTAGGAGAAAGTTTTAACATATTACCATAACTAATAGCTCAGATTTTAAAAATTACCTAAGGTTGACTTCAATAACTCAATAATCAATCTTGAACCAATTAATTTAACACAGGGCACTTTAGTGAGCCCTTAGAGAAAGCATTTTTTCCCTGCAGCACTCAAGAAACAGTAAAAAACAAACAAAAACACACAGCTGAACAATAAGTCTCAACAAATACTGAAGAATAATATAATACTTCATCTTCCTCTCAAAAAAAAATTAAATTCGGTATCATAATACAAAAACAGCAACTCTCCAATACCACACACATCCATCATATATTTGGATATTCAAAAGCAAACTTGTGAGTCTTAATAAGTTAGAGAAAAAACATTTGTAATGGAAATTATAAAATATTTGAATTCTAAGTGATATGCCAAATTTGTAAAATGTTACTCAAGTGGATTTAAGGATAAATTGCATAGAGGATAGAAAAAAAGATAGAAAATTCAAAGATTAGGTATACAAATAATTAATTTAATACATGAACTAAAGGATAAAAATTTAAGAAAGAAGTAAGGAAAGATTAAAAGAAAAAAAGCAGACATTTATGAAACAGAAAAGAACAATAAAGGCTATCAACAATAACAAATTTTTTAAAAATTAAACTATAAAAGACATCTCTGTTCTGAGATGGCATAAATAAACATGAAGAGAAATGAAAGGTAAGGACATAATACTAAATATAGTACAGATTTAGAGGCTAATAGAATTATAACTAAAAATAGATTTTTAAAAGTATAATACTATGGCTTTTTTCAATATCTTTGAAGATAAACTATTGTAAGTTTATACATTTCCAAATGTAACTTAAAAATGGAAACAAATCAACGTGTAAAACCTTACAAAAGAACAGTAGGCAATCCCCTCACCCCACATATACACAAAGCACAAATTATAAATAGCTCTAAAGATGAATCTTATGCAAGGTAGGGACTTTCTTTATTAAGTTATTCTCTCAACTCTCTCACTACTTTATTTTATCATATTTCATAAGAGTATAAAGCTCTTCATCTCACTTTATAAAGTAGCATAACCTCTGTCCCAAAATAAAGTATGAGACAATATTCATTGGTCAATCTTGCCTTTAAACACATAAAAGTACACAAGTTGTATCTATTTAAAAAATCTAGTATTTGTTGAGCTGAGATGATGGGTATATAGGTGTCTGTTTTATTAGCATCTATATTTTTCTCCATGTTAGAAATATTTCATAATAAAAATCTTAGACCATAAGAAGAATTAGGAAGAAACTTATTTTCCCAACGTTAGAGGCGAAAGCAAAACCTATATTATATATTACATATGAGGGAATTTGCTTAGTTTTTATAATCTTGCCTAAATGTTCTCCTGTAAATGAGTTAAAGTCATCTATCGAGAGTAATTCTGATTGAGAAAGAATGCGGAGAAATTTAGAACATAAAACTTTTAAATTTTATTTTTGAAACATATGTTACAAGCGATGTGAGAAAAAGAACTTACACTGCTATTATTTAATATGGTTCAAAATCTTAAAAACTATCATAGAAAAAATAAGCTTCAGAAAGGCACATAGTCTTTTATGACAAAACCAAAAGATCTATTTCAAAGCTGTCCACCTAAGCAAAAATATGTTGTATAATTTTTGAACAAAGACAGAGAAGAAGAACTAAATTTGTTGCTACAGAGGATGTTTAATTCCATTTTAATTATCCTTACACATGTACTCTTAATTGGCTTAGGAACAATTCAATTATATATGATTATCTTATCTCATTAAAGCTTGTACCTCATATCTCCCTACAGTACCCAGAGAAGGAAAAAGAGATAGTCATTTTAGTGTCAAATTCCCAGACACTTAGCCTAGAGGGTCTGAGGTAGTTAAGGTTGGGCAAAGGAGAAAAGAGAAGTAACAATTGCCAAATTGCCACAATCGGAGTCTATGTCACACAAGAAGACA
The DNA here is from genome assembly GCF_000164805.1 of Carlito syrichta. Lineage (NCBI taxonomy): Eukaryota > Metazoa > Chordata > Mammalia > Primates > Tarsiidae > Carlito > Carlito syrichta. Next base: position 472,052 of record NW_007249080.1, read on the forward strand.
TTAAACTGATCTCTGATAAAAATCATAAGGAATGTGTTGGATTAGAGTCAGGGAAATTCTCTATTATCTTGTCCAGAGAGGGTCCTAAAACCACCAAACTGAGTGAAGGCTACGCATTCTGGAACACTTGATGATCAGTGGGTAGGGTAGTCTGCTGGTTTCAAAACTCGTATTTCCTAGAAGGGAACCCATGCAAGGATTATGCATAAAATGTACACACACAGAGACACAGACACCTTTGCACAGAGGACATGCAAAAGGTAAGCAAGGTAAACAATGGGAATGCCCAAATAAATATAGAGAGTTCAAAACCAAAGAGTTCTTTGTGGTCCCATAAAAATTAGAGAGTAGTGAATAGTGAAAGCAAGCTCTGCTGTGGACAATGACTTGTGCCTGTAATTTCAGCTACTCGGGAGGCCTAAGGTGGAAGGATCACTTGAGGTCAGGAGTTTGAGACCAGCAAGGGCAACAAAGCAAGACCCTGTCTCTGAATGAATGAATGAATGAGTGAATGGAAGGATGAGTGAGTAACAAAGAATGATGGTACATGTCTGCAGTTCTAGCTGCTTGGGAAGCCGAGGTGGGAGGATCCCTTAAGCCCAGCAGTTAGAGGCTGCAGTGAGTTATGATCATACTACTGCATTCTAGCCTGGGGCAAAGTGAGACTCTGTATCTAAGAATCAAAAATAAAAGAAATAAAATAATAAAGTAAGTAGAGCTCAGAAAAGAAAAACAGGCTTGCAAAGAGTAAAGTCTCAAGAAAAAAAAATCTATCCAAGATCGAAACCTAGTCATATACAACATGAATCATGGTAGCCTTCACAAATGAAGAAATTATGCAAAACGTCTATCATGGAGCACTTATTCCATTAAAATATAGTACTAGGGTTAAAGAACTATAGACATATAGAAAATGTCATCAACTTAATGTTTAAAAAATAATATAACCAAAACTTGGAGATAGGAGGAACTATAGGGTAATTATTTTTCTTTTTATATTATAATGTGTAAAGTTAAAATGAGTAGTTAAAAAAAAATCATTCATTTCAATTTCACATATTTGCAAATCTTTGGAGATATGAATCTTAAATATGAATAAATCTCGTGGCAATATTTAACAATTTTGTTTTTGTTTTTACTTTTTGTATTATTTAGCCTAAAATTAATTAAACTTTTAATTAAAATAGTATAATAAGGTTTTCTAAGATGTTCTCTGACCATGGATACATAGTAAGAGATGTCAAATAATGCTTATAAAAGTGTGGGGATAATTACTTTGAATGAAAGGGTGTGGGATTATTATTCAAACTTTATTTTAAATTTTCTGCATTGATTTATTTAAAGAGTATGTACTGTTTTATAAAACCAACAAAGCTGTAATTCTTCACTGCAAAAAGATTAAACCAAATAAAGTATATTGGAATGAATCCCAGAAGTCAGGCCCACCAAGGACATTTATTAAAACCTCCTCAGAGACATCCTTTAGAAGCTTAAATTTGCTTAGCAAGCACTTTTTAAACTCCTACTGTGTGACTGGGCAGGAAAAAGTTAATTAAAAACTGGTTTAGGTCAATGCCCTTGAATTCATGGAACTTAAATTTTAGTTAAGGGAAAATGTGAGATATTAAAAAGTATAAAACAAGTAAGAAGAGCATATTACTACAGAATCTTTTAAAGTGTTCACAAATCCATGTTCTATGTGCTGTGAAGATAAGAATGTACTAAGATTGTCTCAGAAAACTCCATGGGAGAGGCTTATAAATACATTTTCCCCTTTGCTAAGACAACGAGGGAGGATATTAAAATAATTGATTAGGCAAGAAAAACATACTACAAACCCCATTTATAGCTGGCACCTACCCTTCATCTCACCAGATGCCTGGTTATTTGGTAGTCTATATTCACTGTTACACTAATTCTCAAGGCCTATGATAACAAAAGAGTCCTTGTAAACATTATTAGCATTTGCTGCTATACATATTAGAATAGTGTTTTCTGCCGTGTTTGATTTAGAAATAAGAAAGAGGGCCGGGCACAGTGGCTCATGCTTATAATCTCAGCACTTTGGTAGGCCAAGGCGGGAGGATTGCTTAAGCCCAGGAGATTGAGACCAACCTGGGAAACAAAGTAAGCTCTCATTTCTACAGAAAAATAAAAAAAAACTAGCCAGGCATTATGGCACATGCCTGGAGTCCCAGCTCCTTGGGAGGCTGAGGCAGAAGGATTGCTTGTGCCCAGAGGGTTGAGGTTGCAGTGAGCCATGATCTTGTCACTCTACTCCAGCCTGGGTGACACTGCGAGACCTGACAGAAAGAAAGAGAAAGGAGGGAGGGAGAAAGAAAGGGAGAAGGGAAGGAAGGAAGGAGGAAAGAAAAGAAAAAAGAAAGAAAAGAAAGGAAGAAAGGGACAAGCAAAGTTTTGTTTGTTTTTGTTTTATTATCACATCATCAGAGAAATACATAATATTTAGAACAATTATTTTTTTCAACTGCATTCACTCACCCCATGTGACTAAGTCTATTCAATCAGTGGGCTTTTCAGAGAAACATTCTTACAGTTTTCATGACCAAGAGAAACAAAGAAACCTACATCAACAGTAGTGGCTTCCCATGCTGAGTGATATATTTTTCATAAGAACTTTAAGATTACCATCAGAACTAGGAGGACCGGGTGATTTTGAAGTTTCTTCTCCTTACTATTATTATTATTATTATTATTTTATTGTGTGTTCCTAACTCTCTCCAGGGAAGATGAGCATGAAGAGGCCCGAAGGTCCATGGCACCTCCTTTACTACGGAGTCCTCAGGAAACACACTGGGGTCCATTGAGTCTTGTGCTACACTCATTAGATCCCAACACCCAAATGAAAACTATACATTATACAGCGTGAATATTCTGCAATGTGACAAATTAAAAAATTTCCAGGGATCAAAAGTAAGCACTTAGGAAACAATTAGAAGTATTTTTATCCTTTTAGGGTCATATCACAGCAAGGGTCATATCACAGCAATAAAAATTTAGACTTAGATACCAAAGTTTGATTTTGACTGAATTTTGTTTCAGAATGATCAATTTCAATTAGAACAGACTCATGGCTTTATTTTTAATTCAGAATGGTTTCAACAAGTTGGGACTTATATACAGCTACCCTTACCTGGAGAAGGTAAAAAAGGTTAAAACCACATTTCTGACACTATGAATTAGAGGTCTGACTCAGGTGGGAAAAAATGGATGAGGGAGAACAAGCTCTCTCCATCTGGCTGGCTAAGGGGTGTAAGGTGGGATCATTCCTTTGTATTGGTTCACAAAGAAACCTTTCCCCAAAACACAGGGTCGTTTTTTATTCAAGAAAACAGAAGCAGCTTCACTACTATGCTAAAACCTATAGGAAGCATCACTCGTTCGTCCATACAAACTTACTAGCCCATTCAGTGAATTATAATGCATTAATACATTCAAAACTCAATCAGCACCTACTAAACAGGAGGGATATAATGGTTGCAGTAAGGACTACAGAGAAGGACAGGAAGGTCACTGTTCCAAGGAGTTAACAATTTAATGGCAAAGAGAAATAACAGACTATATGTTAATATATTTTGCTAAGTACTATCATTCTGATTCTAATAGAACGTCAAGAACATCACCATCTAAAAAAGATATGGTCTATTGTCTGATGATGGTTAGATTTAAGGTTCTTCCCTTCATTTTATATTTTTTTCATTTTCTACCGCTGGGCACATACTGGAAGCTTTAAAAGTACTACTGATTTCATTTGCACAAAATACGCCATTACATTCAGTTGCCTGTTAGGTTAGTCAGGCAGTCACAGTTCCTTCCTAGTAATCATGTGCAGTTTATTTTTTGACCGATTTTTTACCTCAATGGACTTATTTTAAATCCCATCTTCTTTCTCCCATTTGATACAGGATCCACCAGGTCATCTTACAGCTGCTAGCTCTCCTTCCACATACAACTGCACTTTAACACCTATGCAGACTCATCATGTCATATACTGCTATTTTCCTTGGTGGTACCTACAGGTCAAATATAGACTGGATGATCTGAGATTCAGATTCTTCCCAAAATGAAAAGTTTAGACTTTGGAGTTAGCTATGCCCTGGCTTGTATTTTAGCTGTATCATTTTCAGGCAAACTCCTAACCATTCTGGGCCTCAGTGTCTTCAGCTGTAAAATGGAAGTCGTTCTATTACACAAAATTGAAGTGAGAATTAAATGGGAAACCTTATGTCAAAATACCTAGACCATTCCATTAAATATGGGCACTGAATATGATTTCATTTCTCTATTCCTCCATTGAAGTGGCCTCATTATTTCTAGAATTTTGTAGTCTAAAATAAAGCAGGCTCAAAAGATCATGGTGGTCTCCTTTATTACCTTTTTAATTTTCTAACAAGTCAGCCGAGTCAGCCAGAATACTCTGTCAGTTAGATTTCTAAAATATAAGATGTTTAGTGATATGTAGGAATTCCTAAGAGCAGGCTTGTATATTAGCCTTTTAATCTTTCAGTAGACACTCAGTGGTTAAAAAAAAAAATCTGATTCTTTATCTGCTTGAGTATGAACTTCAAAGTATAACAATTAGAAGACAAGAGATTCTGACTTAAGGCCTAAGCCCCTGAGAGGATCCTGATAACACAGTACACTGCCTTGTTGACTTTCAGTCCTGAAGTTAGTTAAGTAAACATATGTGGAGGCCCCATGCCTTAAATTTTCTTACTCTTATTATATGGCATTGACCTTACTGAAGTTAGTAGCAGACTGTTTTTAACTAAAGGTTACTGATGTTTATATCACTTAGTGTATGATAATGTAAAACTGTTTTGGATATATTTTTTAGTGTAATATTTACTTATCACTCTCCCACTACAGTTTTCTATTTCAGAAGCTACTTATATTAAAGTACTTACTTTAAAACACCCAGAAAGCTAGGAAAAAACACATCAGTGTATACATAAGTATGGTTATAACAAACACACAATGATATATTTTGGGCTACAAAACAAGTGTAAAATTATTTAGCTTTGATAATAATGTAAAATGGGTAATTATGCTATATCTAAAGAATTTAAACCAAAAATAAATTCTGCTTTTCCAGAGGTCTCTTATTTAAGAATGTATAAATCATATTTATAATCTTTTCATTGAAAGTATATTCCCAGGATTTGACAAAATGTCTGGCATATAGCAGGCAATTGATAAAACTTCACTAAAAAAAAAAAAAAAAATCAGATATTTTGCTTGAATTTTACAAACAGATAAACTTTGCACATAAGAATTATCCTAAGTTGCCAAGAAAGTAAGTGATAGAACAAGTAATAAAGTTCAGGTCAATAAATGTGTTTTGTCCAGCATTTTACAAAATATAATTATCCAGGTTATTTTGATTGCCCCTATTCACAGGTGAAACAACTAAGAGAGAGAAATGAAGCCAACAGGTTCAGGTCTGTCAACATGGTAGAGGAAGTTGAGGAGTATAATACCATCCATTCCAGGAAATGTCTATTTTTGTCTTTTTAATTCTCACACTCCCTTTTCCCTGAGTGCTGCTATTGGGTTCCTGATGAAAAGTTATCAGGAAGGACATGTGGAGAAGAAAACCTGGTGCTGACTTGCAAGACCTGTGGCCTGTGTCTCCCACATTTCTCAGCAATTTTACACTGTTTTTCAGACAGGCTCTACTAAACATTTTAAGCAGCATAGACAAAAAGCAAGGCAGAACAGTTTTACTGCAGCAGACCCCAATGACAATGTCCTCTCCAGTTCAATGAACCCTTTATAAATGTTGCAGTTTTTCTTCCGATGAGCTATATTCCAATAAAGTGAAACCTAGTTGCATAGACAAAATACTGCACATTAGATAGAATCATGACTGGGCAGATAATTATTTGAATACACATAACATTTTAAGTTTCTTTTTTTTATCCTTTGCTTCATCTAATTTACAAATTAATAATAAGCTTAAGACCACTCAGTTGTACCTATCTTTCCTTATTTAGCACCCTTTTTGGTTTGAATAAATGGAAGAATATTTTAATTTCCTTGTTTAATCACTAAAAAAAGTTCTGAGAATTTTCCATAATTTATTTGAAAAGACCAACCTCTAAATGTGAAATGTCATAGTCTATTGAACACTCACCTAAACCAGACTTTTTTAATCGTTTTAAGTGCTGACTTGTTTGTTTTCCAGTGGGAGATTTTTGCCCATGTTTCATTTCTTTATCTGAACTGTCTGCTTCACCATTTTTAGATTCGGATCCTAAAAAAGGAAATAGTTATTATGTCATTATCTTCCTCTAGCTGTCCTCAAAAAGAAAAATCTAAAATTGTTTTAGGAACTGTAGATATAATCTCCTTTTCTAAGAGTTAATATACTACCTTTGGCCACAATCTGATTCCCCTACTGGATATAAAAAGAGAAGCCCAATAAATCAATCAAACAGAACAAAAAGTAAGAACAGATGGCCTAATAGTAGAGTCAAAAACACGTTCACTGATCTGATAGCTTTTTAAAAGAAACAGAGTCAGATCTTTTGTAAAACTACACGAATAAGCTTGAACAATACGATGCCATTTTGAAACAATACAAGACAGACAGGAAAGCTGAAGGAAGAAGGGAATCTTGAAGAGAGGGAGAGATCGTACTTTTATAAATAACTTTATGTAGAAGGAGGAACAGAAAATGCAAACATGAATCTATAATAAATAGCTGATAAAGCGACAGAAGGTAAATTAGAAGAAAAAGGTCAGGGCTGCACTGGGGTGAGAAGAATGTTGCCAGAACACAAAAACTAATAAAGGATTCCTGATCTTGCAGCATAGGACTGAAAAAGAAATTCACACTCACAGAAGAACTGCTTTTGATGGTATTACCCATCAGCATGTGGTCCACCATTCAAGTTCAACATTCAAACAAAAGCCAAAGCAACAACAACAAAATTCACCTAGCATTGCTACACATTTTTTTGCAATTATTGATATTAGCAAATGCAGTTATTTGATAATGATGGGAAAGCTGCTGCTTTTTTTAAAAAACTGAGCAGTACACTATATTTCTGAATCACTGAAAGAGTCAAAGGCATAAAAAAAAAATTAAACCAAACCTCAAGTGGAAATAATATTCAGTTTCAGAAAAAAAATTCATGACACCTCTCTCAGTGAGGAAGTCACCTCCGGGAAGAAACTGGCCAAGCACACAATATTTTTTTAGCTCTTTACCTGAAGGCGAATCCGACTGCTCATCAGACACCTTTAATGGTGTCAAAACAACACGAGGAACAGTCTTGTTTACCATCATTGAGACTCCATTTCTTCTTTTCTGCTGCTGCCTCAAAGCCTACAAAACATGATAATACAAACATAATATAAGCATACAGCCAAAATGATTTCTCATAATTGAATTAAATGATTCATTTGCCCATCATTAGACAGAACTTCTTAACAGACCTAGATTCCACACAGCCCCTAATTTCTCAGGATCTAATAGTTACCTTCATGTCATTTTCCCTAAACAGCATAAAATCAGGCTTTGGCAAAGGGTAAAAACCCGAGACCATTTTCCATATAATTCTAACAACAAAGCAACACTTAATGGTTTCTTCTACCTTCGCAGTGAGGCTTGAGAGCCCATGGAATTTGAAACTATGACTCCCAAGTAAAATAAATGTTTTGAAACCAGGATAAAAATATATGTGTCTGCACTTCTCGCGCAGGTGCGTCCTCTCCAGTGCACCGCTCAGTCAATCAAGTTAACATTGAGTGTCATCAGTATGTACAGCGTGTAAGGACGACAGTATTGATGCACTCGCTCAGCCGTGGGGAGCACTGCACAAAATCACTGAACATGGCAGGAATCATTTATTTCTGTGAAGGGAATCAGTCCTAATCTTGGAAACCTTGCAGCACTTGGCTTCTGTCTGCTTGACTTTGGGCATTAACCTGCAGAACACGAATATGACGGGGTTCTGGCAAATCCAGGAAAAATTGATATGAGAATAAATCTCTCCAAATGGGAGTGCTTTGTGTTTCATAAATGAATCGACCACGGTGATGATAATATAATAAAAGACATTTAAAAGTTTTGAAATACAGCTTATCTAGCTGATCGCTTTACACAGAAAATTACCTGTAATAAAAAGGATCTTAAACACGTGAAACTGAAGAGCCATTAAATTCACAGTCACAGGAATGCTAAAACCCCTCAAAAGGTTAAAAGGCTGGCTTCAAACAGACTCAAACCTTTTTATTCTGGGTTTCTGTGAAATTTCTGCCAATTTTACAACATCCCAGTTACTTGATTAATGTTCTTCGACCAAGAGTTGTCAGAATCTCTTGAAAGACTGCATTGACTGTATTTCCCCTCACTGTCAAAAAACGATGTCATTTTATTTGCTAAGGGTATTATTGGCTGAATGTCCAACTTGTTGACCATAAGATTTAGCAAACGGCTAATTACATAAGTGAAAAATTTAAATAAGAGATGCCATTTAAACTATTTAGATAAGATTTAAAGCCAGATGAGAAAGTAAAGGCTTGGGAAATGGATTACAAATGACATCATTGCTAATGATAACACGAGATATCTTCCCTTCAATTCTTACATTTATTGAGACTTTATAAAGTACCAGGCACTGGGGGAAAGCAAGAAATACAAAAATTAATAAGATGCCATCCTTCTCACCTTTAGCCTGCTGCCAATAATATATTTAATGAGAGCACATGTGCTATAAAATATTTAAGACATTTACTCTTTCTTCAAGGTATATATATAACTGCACATAAATTTTTCACATAATTGCATACATCTCTCTCGCCTTGTATAAGAACTCAAAGCACTTTATAGACATTAACCTATAAAACGAAATAAGACAACACAGCACTTTAAACTATGGTTAAGTTCATCTTTGCCCATTATGTAAGACTTCACAACTGCGGGATTTTTTTTTTTTTTTTTAGAAGTTAGTTATTTCTATTTGTAAGAATGCTTGAGAATTCATTGAGCTTAGGCTTAGTGAGGTGTATTTATGTGGTTTACAACCACTTCCAGGTATAGTTAAATTATTCTTAGCCATTGGTGTAGAAATGGCCACCAGGAATACATCTACAATTTTTAAAAGTCTTTACAGCATATATTTCAACTACTTCCCTTGAAAAACAAAATTAGGCATTTTTAAAAGAGTCATTTTCTCTGTGTGTATGTGCACGCGCGTGCGCGCATGATTAGGGAGTTTATTTTAGAAAATGTTGGTTAGAAAAAACATGATGAACTAACTAGAGGGCTAGAAACTGAAATTATAAAGCCAAAGCTGGCATGCCTTTTTAGAGCATTTGTGGTAAATAATAATTAAAGTAACAAAAAATTTTGACCTCAATTTCTAGAGTTGAGAAGACTCTACCACAAAAAATAATAATCAGACAGAAAGAAATCGTGATAAAAATAATATAAGAATAAGAATTAAAACTTATAGCTATTTTGAATTTTAGAGTCAAGGTGGAGTCAAGGCAAGAATAAAGGAAGCTAACCAATAACGAGCCCATTTCACTAACATTTTCTAATTACCTATTTCTTGCTGAGAAAATCTTAATATTTCTCTGTAAGATATTTTTTAAAATACTGACACCCAGCAATATGGGCCAGTAGAGGTGACCACAACTAAATGTTCACTGTATAAGAAAAATAATTGTTTAAGTGTATTAAAAATATACATACTCTTTTTTTGTTTTACTCCTGAAAAATAAGTATTGGATTTATTCCCAAATAACACTTCCTGGGACAAATAAGCAAATGCTGCACCAGATTTTTATGGTCTGCATTAGGGGATACTTCAGAGACCTTTGTGGTGAGGCCTCTGAAACTACATTCTACCCTGACATGAACCATACTACTCATGGTTGACCTCCAGTCTTCCCCTAGCATAGGCTCTATATACCTGTGCTCCTCTCGCCTAAACAGCTGTCTTTTTACCATGACTCTAGTAACAGTGGTAAAGCATTAGACTTTTCCACTCTAACACTTAGGCTAGGCTGCTGGACTAACTCTGTACAACAGAGCTTAGTTATGAGAATCGTAAAGGAGGCATCTTGATTTCACCTCCTAGATCCACAGGCATTTTTGACTATCTATTTCTTCCTTGAAGATTCCAATTCACTTTCCAGAAAGTAGGATTTATTTGACTCTGGAGCCTGGAAACATTCTTTAGCAGATCAGCATGTAGATGCAGGGAGAAAAAACAACACTGTCTCAATTGAGAAGCTTGGGATAGTTTGGCTGACTCTAAACTCTAAACAAGAGAACTCTGACCTGTTCCATGAGGAAGGCTATGTAGTAACTCCTAGTCTCCTGAGTTACTACACAGTAGTAGGAAGGCTGTGTAGCAACTCCTAGTCTCTTGAGTTACTCCTAGTCTTGAGGTGGGGCATGCTTCCTGCAAGTAAAGAGGACTGGCTCCTCAACTACTGCTGTTGTTGTCATTATGTAACTCTATTTCTCCAATTATATGGGCATCACCACATCTCCCCACAGTCCTCCGAAAAATATACAATGCCTTTTGGACCAGGCCAGCTAGGGGTAAGACAAGGACAAAAGGGGAGGCTGTGGCGAGCAGGAACAGACATGCCCCATCAGAGGGGGCAGCTGTCATTCAAATCTAGATTCTGAGGTGAGTCTGTTTTTAAACAATCTGCCAAACAAAGATGACAGCTGGCCAAAGTCAGCAAGAGGGCAACAGTCTTTGAGATCTACTAAACACTATGCTCCCCCCTCCCACAAATAAGTGAGTTTGACCACTGCCCGCTATAGCTATTAAAATCTCTCTTCTCATGTGCTGAACTGCAGAGGAACGGGGGCCACAGAGCTGTCTTAATGGCAGTGCGGTGCCATCGTAAAGGGTTGTAGAGTCAGAGGAAGATTTAAATAGCTGCATAATGCTAGGGAAATCACTTGGGCAAATGTCCCTGCAAAACAGAGACAATCGTGCTGACAAGATGCTTCAAATAGAAAATCTGCAACAATATTTTAGCCCAGTTTACAGCACACAGTAAATACTCAGTAAATGTCACTTTTTAATATTTATATAATTTATCCTGTCTGCAACAAATGCATTCTTGAGGACTTACTCACTTTTTCTACAGTATAAGCACTGCTGGCCCATAGCAGAGAAGTTTTATTTTAATTATTTTCATTTTAGTGAAAAACTGACAAGGAAACACATAAAATAAATATAGTAGTTTCACATACATTCAAGTGCAAGAAAATTATGCCAGGAAGTTGAGGTAGAGTAATGAGGGGAGGAAACAAACCTAGAAAAGGCTCTTCTCTGGAGGCGACACAGGAGGTGAGACCCAAATGACAAGGAGAAACCGTAGTGTGAAAATTGTAGGGTCCCTGGTAAGTAAAAGCAGCAATATCAAGACTCCTAGCAGGAAGGACCCTGGTGGTCCAGGAATAAGAAAACCAGTGTAGCTGGAGAAAAGGACTAGAAGGTTAGCAGAGACAGCACAGACTTCTCCAAAATGGTTGCCAAGGGTTTACAAACAGCAGCCTTATGTTCAATGCAAAGGTAGCCCTGCTACCCAACTGCTTTTCTGCAGCTTGAAGTCGCCACACTAGCACTTTAGCACCAAAGATGTGAAAGGGGCACAGCAAAGAGGAGGCATGGGGTCATCCAACAAATAACTGTTATCTTCCTGGATTCATTATTCAGTGAATACTTTTAAGGCTTCACTGCTAAAATGCATTGTATCCCACACCTTGCATGAGTTCCTTAACTCTGATCATTTTGAGTTGTCCCATCTGTGAAAACTCCAGACACACTTCTGTCCTCTGCTACAGCTCTCCTCTGCTGGATACACTCTTCCCTCAGACACCTGAATGGTGTGCTTCCTCATATTCATCAAGCCTTCGCTCAGACATGGCAGTTCCCCCTTATCTGCAGTTTCACATTCCAGTTTCAGTTACCCATGGTCTGAATATCTTAAGATATTTTGAGAGAGAGAGAGACACCATATGCACATCACCTTTATTACAGTATGTTGTCATAATTGCTTTTATTAGTTATTGTTCACCGTTTACTGTGCCTGATTTAGAAATTAAACTTTATCATAGGCATGTACATATTAGAAAAAATGTAGTCTATACCATTTGCAGTTTCAGCAACCACTGAGGGTCTTGGAATGTCTTCCCTATGGATAAGGAGGAACAGACTACTGTACTACTTTTCCCACTGTATTCTCCATCCCCACGACCCATTCGGCTTTTCTTTTTTTCATGAACTTACTGTCTTTCAGCATACTGCTTAAAGCTATAACTTCCTCCCTTCCCTATTCTAGAAGATAGGCTCTACAAAAGACAGGGGTTTTTGTCTGTTTTGTTCACTGACATATCCCTGAGTGCTTAGAAGAGAACCTGGAATACAGTAGTAGGTCTCAGGCATAAGTTTATTAAACACAGAAAATCCAGCCAGGTATGGTGGTTCACACCTGTAATCCCAGTGCTTTGGGAAGCCAAGGCAGGAGGATCACTTGAAATCTGGAGTTCAAGACTAGTCTAGGCAATATAGTGAGTCCCTTCTCTACGAGAGAGAGAGAGAGAGAGAGAGAGAGAGAGAAGCCTCCATTTATCTCTCTTTAAAATATATGTGATTTATTTAAGAGGCCAAAATCCGCATGGAACAATCAACAAATACATTTATTCTTCTAATATTATATTACTATATGCTCTGACCAATTTCCCTTTCTCATTTCTGAACAGTATTTCATGTGGAATGCAGTTTCTGTGGTAAACTTTGAGTATGTATACAGTTTCACTTTCATTTCAGGTTGGAAAACAAAAGATCAAATATATAGCTTTCTTTCCACCCTCCCGAGGCCATGCCTATCTATGGCTTGGGTCAGAAGTTTCACTGGAGACAGGATTCTTGATTTTATTCTTCTCCCATCTTCTTCTCCCTCTTTTTTTCCCTACTGTGTCCCCCAGGATCAGGATTGAGAAGGAGGAATGAGAAGAATAGGATGAAGTTGTCTTAATTAGTGTTCTCATAACCAACATTCTGGAAGGCAGAAGGGCTAGATTTTTATGGTCTGCATTAGGGGATACTTCAGAGACCTTTGTGGTGAGGCCTCTGAAACTACATTCTACCCTGACATGGACCATGCTCCTCATGGTTGACCTCCAGTCTTCCTCTACCATAGGTTCTACATACCTGTGCTCCTCTCACCTAAATGGACAGCTTTCTGGAGCAAGGTCTTCAGAAATCTCCCATGTTTACGTAACTGCACAACTCCTATGCAGGCCACAAGTACACTCAGCATCCTTGTCCCACTGCACAAAGAATATCCTAATACTTTATTTCTGCCTAGCCACTATGGTCAGATCTCTGCCTTCAGAATTCTCCAGGTCCCATAATTCTTCAAAATATAAGAATTCAAGATTTAGAATATACAGACACACCCACATGTGCATTCATGTCTGCATAAGTGCATGTTGTGTGTGCATGTGTATGTGTGTGTGTGTGTGTGTGTGATGAATTTTGAGGTAAAAAATGTATCTGTTGGGGAATGTTCAATGAACCATCTGGCCTCCTATTAATAAGACCTTTGAAGCTGTGTCCCACACCTCTCTTCAAAACATAGTTGTATTATATTGTTCTCAGTTTTGAGCTTGTGTTAAATTCTAAGAAAACACAAAAATTCCTATTTTATATTATGATACATATAAAATAGAAGTTATCTGCAATTAAACTTACAATTATCTAAATCTAGGTATATCACAGCCTGGGAAATATAAATCTATGTAACATAGTAAGAAAACAGGATTAGGAGGGTCACTTTAGAGGGTTGTGGAGGGTGCGTCCTGTATAAGGATACTCTAAAAGAGGGATGTTTTTTCATGTTGTGATAACTTTGTCTATTCCATATCAGAATCTTAATTAGCTTGTAGTGGCCCTGTCAGCCTATAACATGGTTTTACTTTGACACTGGTATTATAGAATTAGTCTTACTATTTTAGTCTGGATTCATTTTAAGGGATTGATATCAATGAAGCACCTCTAACTGTCTCAAGCCTTAGCTGTACTTTGGAACATGAATGGACTATCTTATTGAACAACTTCAAATCCTGCCATTTCAAATCCAGAAAGAGAGCAATATCAGAGCCTACATAAACAGGCAGGTGGTGCTTGTAAATGCAGTCTACTATGATAGAATGTACCTTCAAGCTGCTCACATGTATAATGTTCTATTGCCCAAACTACAGAGCACAATTTGAATATCTGCAATGTTGTAAGATGAAGCAAAACTGGACTTACCAATTTTAACACATCCAGGTATCATTCAATATGAAAGAAATTTACAGGCTTAAACCTGGAAATAAATGTACTTTTTAAAGGAGGCAAACAAAACATAGCCAAACCAGTCTAGGAAAAATAAAGATTGTATCACACTCACATCAATTCAACTCTGGCTTTAAGTGAAAGGAAAGAAATCAAAAGATGCTGACTGAGTATGCTTTTCTCTGGAGACATATTTCAATGCTTTCTTGCAAAAAGAGAGGGAAAAAAAACTTTAAATAAACATTTCATTTTTTAGTCAGAAAGCTTGTCAGATAATTCTAAATATATGGATTGGTTTTCATTTCTACCCTAATGGAAAAATGAAATAAAACTTCAAATCAGAGGCTTTTGTGTTAACTTGGAATTTTAAGCAAGTGATGCCTGCTTTATTTTAATAAAGAAACAACATCAACAAGTAACTTAAGAATGCACTGAATGCATTCTTCCACTGAAATTCTGAAAATATCACATGCTGTGAATGCTAAAACTTAAATAATTAGAAATATATACATAAGAAACAGATGGCTATGTCAAGCACCAATAACCCGCCTTGTTGCTAGTATGCTAAATGTCAATGCCCATGTTCAGAAACTGCTATCATGCCAGATAACCTTTGGAATTTCACAGTATTGGTCAAACATGCAAAGCTAGAGTGAAATACGAAGAATATATCTGCTTTGCAATATCAAAAAGGAAAAGGATCTGCAACTTTATGAATAAATTCTACCACCCCAAATAAATAATGAAGAAAGTCCAATAAACCAACAGAAACAACACACAAAGGTTATGTTCACAACCATGTTACTTGCTATAACAAAACTCATTCATCTTTAATCCTTCATTTTCTTCTGCTTAAACTTTCCACATTTAATCTTAATCATCTTTCTTTAAAATTCATAATCTAATCATTTCACACTTTTTAGGGGCATGATAACAAAAATACCAAGGCAGAACAAAGACAGGGAACAAGGTATTAATCCCCAATCTGCCGCTCTCTGGAGGCTTCTGAATATGCTTACTCAGGAACAACGACAACAAAAAGACTACTACTGAAATCACAATATATCATTCATGCAATTATACCCAACATATGATGTTAACTAATGTTTTGATGATTAGAAAGTAAAAGGGACCTGAATATTTGGGAGCAATGAAAATACTCTATGTCAACAGCCAAGGGTCACTATAGCTTCTAGATTGTCCAGCCTATGGTTACTCTGCAATCAACAGTGCTGTGAAGTCAGAGAGACTCTATTCTCTATAGCAATGTGCTTTTGGTGGGGGCTTCAGCCTGGGAAATTATGCCTGACCTATTTTGCAAGGGGGTTTGTTTTAAATTATTATTATTTATTATACTTATAATGCTATTAGGTTTTTAGAAGTTTTTTTGTTCTACATCTTTCTAAGAGTCCATACTGGCTGATGTAGCATTGGACTACTAATGCTGAATCAGAATATATTTATAATAAAAAATAATGGCTTAAATGTTTAAGGATGTGCCATTAACATGAACTGGTACTGAGTTGAATATAAGCAGTACGTTCAGAGGTGCTATTCTTAATAAGTAATCTGCATTGCTTTCCTTATGCTATACAGAAACTCAAGAATGTACATTTCCTTGGATAGCATCAAAAATTGATCTAGGTAATTACATACTATATGCTGAAAGGCAGTATTAGAGAAAAGGGTAGAATTGGAAACTATGATTCAAGATTCAAATGACAGCTCCAAGATTTACTCGCTGAGTGATCTTATCTTGGGCAAGTTATCTAAATTATCTGGGCCTTAGTTTCTTCATTTGAAAAGTGAAAATAAGAGTACACACTTCAAGGTATTTGCATGAGATTTAAATGGCAAATTACAGGTAAAATGAAGAGAATAATGTCCTATCAGAAAAGGTAAATATTAGTTATTGTAATTATTATGAAGGTCATTCAACTGGTCCCAGCTTCAATATGATTATATCTTGTGGGTTGTATACATATGCACAAAACATATATTCACAAACACAAAACACCACATATAAATACACTCATATGTATGTGTGTGTGTATATATATATTATATATATGCATATAATACACTTACAAATAATTTTACATGGTCATGTTATTCAACTATCCTAAAGAAAAGAAAGCTGCAGATTTGCTGAGGTTGCTACAATTTAAAATGCTGCATGTTCAGTCAATTTTTGCAATGCTGTCTTAAGAAATTCAGCAATTACATGGAATCTGGGCAAAATTCTGCAAGAACAGCTTTTCTTCTAAATATATTTCCAATATGAATTTGATTATTAATCAAATATTAGCATATCTTCTATATATTGAGTCATATTCTCCTGGTAACTAATTTGCTGCTTGGTTATAAAATAGAAGTTTTAAGAGATAAATAAATAACTCTTTCAGGACATTAAGAGGCTTACAGGACAGGTTTCTTAAAACAATACTTAAACCCTAAGCAAGCAGGTGGTTGTTCCCATGAACACATGCTCCACAAAACAAGACAAAACAAAATCCACGCACAAGTTGTGTAATGTTTTAATAATTACAAAAAAGTGTTCAGATAAATTAAAACTAAAATGAAGAAAGCAAAAAATAATGAGCTATAACAACACAAAGACTTGAATCTTTATCTTCCCATTCACATGCAGAAAGATTTCACAGTATGCACATTTTCCGAGTCACTGAACCCCAGAAGAATCTGTTTCTTTTATGATCCCATTTATGGTTCTTAAATGCCACAGCTACAAGTGTCCAGTTTTGTATCTTTTGTTTTATCCTGATTAGTATTTTATTACCTGTATCTTATTTGCTGCCTGAAAAAGTCTTTGCCCTGGCTTCCTTACCTACATCCATCTTTTATTTCATCAATTAAAAAGGGATCTCAACACTGATTTCAGTTTTGTTCTCTGGCATCTAAAACATTTCACAAAATCAATGATATAAATGGCAAGCTTCCCAAAGATTACTTGACCTATGCAGGATTAAATATCATTATTACCTTAAATATAATACCAATGAATGGAAATGCAATTTTAATAATTAATATGGAATAAAAAGGTAATATAATTCAGTACAAAATATTAAGCTTCATTCCCACATTTTCTTATCTCAGATAGGGGAAAAGATAGGAAGAGAGGCTCTAAGTCTAGAAGATTGAATGTGACTATTAAGACACTTTAGAAATTGGTAGAAGGTTTTTAAAAATTAACTACTTTTTAGAAAACAGTTTCTCTTTTCCTTGTTATAAATATATCACTAGACTGATACCCCTTTTCCTGAACCTGGTAAGGGTCATCAAGGAAAGGTTAGAGGGGGGTTGTTACAGAAAGATCAGAGTGCAAAAGCAAAGCACACAAAAAAGGGAAAACCATGAATTCAGGGTGAATTATGTGAGCCTTCCATCTACTGACACTCTTGGTATTATCATCATGCAGTGATCCCAAGTAACCACACCATCTCTTCCTTTTCTTCTCTGCAAAACTCAGCATCTATGAGTAGGGCAGCATTCACCATCATTACTATTTTCCACATGTTTTAGATAAGGAATTTGAGATTCAGCATGAAGAAGGGGATTGCCAACAGTCACAAGGTGGATGGCAAGGATTCAAACCAGGATATGTCCACACACCCAGCCAAGCCTTATAACCATTCCTCCCTATTACCATCACAGTGCAAGGTCACTCAGGTCAGTATGCTTATGTGCTATCAGGATGATGCTGCAAAGGTAACTGCCATTCAGCACCAAACAACACTCACTGACGGATATTCTAGATCTAAGTAAGCCATGCTCCCTGTATGTCTGATTTGTAACTTAATGCATCTCAGCAAGAAGCAAGACACTATCATTACTTTTTAACACTAGCTATTGGATAAACACAATTGAGCCATAGAGACATTACTTTTAAAATACGCATTTATGAACTCAATAGATGTACTATAAATCACACACATATACATCTTAATACAATTTTTTATGTTTCCAGGCACATGTTCCTTCTTCTATTTTACATTAAAGCTCTCGCTCAAGCCTCTCCTAGTTTCTAGCATACATTAAAATTATTGAATTGCATATTATAGATATGGGTGAATTCAGGACATCCCCATTGCTTTCTGATTGTTAGGTTCTTACTTATTTTACTTGATCAGTATAACACATAGTACCTAAAGTAGGTAGAACTGAAGGACAAAGAACAAATGGCAGCTACCTTACCTGTTTAAGAGCCTTTTTGGTGTGTTGCTGAAAGGAAGACACTAACTTGCTTTGCACTGCTGTGTTAGTAAGGCTTGAATCTCGAGTGGAAGATGCTTCATCAGTTACCTGCTTTGAACAAACTAGAAACAGAGAGATAATGATATTACTAATTTGAATTCCTTTTTTTATATCTACTGTAATTATTCACTTGGAGCTTTTCTCTAGCTGAAAATGGATACCTAAAATAAAGCAAAAGAGCACAGCAAAAAGAAGAGTATCTAGACTTGAAGAGGAGAAACCATCAAATAATTATGTGGCCAAAGTTCCATTTAACCTTTTTAAGTCTCTGTCCTTACCCACTAATTGATAATAATTTCTGTGTCATAGAGCTATCATATCTGCCTCAAGAGTTAGGAGTCAATAGATAATATCTGAATTTGAATATGGAGATTGGGAAATGCATTATATTCTGAAGATTCTGTCCAAATTAATGAAATTGTTTTAAAGCTACCCAGCCTCACAGGTATTATGATTCTTCTATTTAGAATCTATTACCTACTGGGACAGTTTATCTCTCCTCTGGGCTAAGTCATATAGCATAGAGAAGGAAAAATGGAATCTGAGATTATTTTCTAGACAATTATTTTCAAGACAGTGATACTCTCTGCAGATTATAATATACTCCTGCCCATTTTTAGCAGTCAGGCTTTCCTTCTATAGAAGACATTTTCTTCCAAAAGTCTGACATTTAAAAGAATCAACCTCTCTTTGACTTGGATGATCAAAGAAAGCCCACAGATCATTTGAAGCCTGTGCTTGAGCTAGAACTCTGCCTTCAGTCCTCCTCAAACGGAGACACTTCTGAGTCCCCTTCTGACTTCTCAAACTGAGGGACCTTCACACTGAAATGGCTTGGGCAGAAACACAAATGCAAGCCTTTTTCTGTATACACTGACAAGGAGTCTGGAAAATCAAAATGAGAAGTACTATGATTAGCTGCAGAATGCAGGCAATGGAGGCATATGTCAAAGGTAAGAAGCAAGAATTCAGGTGGAAGAAAATAACCTGAGAATATGTTGTAAAAGTTCAAAATATGACTTTATAAGGGGACCAGGGTTAATGCAAATTCAAGAATATCTCCCAAGTAATGATAACTGGGGAGAATTCTGACTTCAGTTTTATTTCTTTATTTTTATTTTAAAGATATGAGGTATACTTCACGGGTGACTTGAGTTTTAAAGGAAAATGAAGGAGGCAAAATTATTGTAGTCAAAAATGTAAGCATAGGCACATGTGCAGCATTGAAGACACTCAAGTTGCTTTTGACAGACTCAATCACACCTTGCCTGAGGTGAACATATGGTCCACGACAGAGAATTTTGAGGGAAAAAAAGTTAATTAAATTGCTAATACAGAAAGTCATCAGAAAGACAAATAAACAAGTCTAGGAAAATAAAATAATTTTTAGGCACTTTCTATACGTGATCTCATTTAAACTTTGCAGCTGTCTCTTAAGACCAAAAAAGTATTATCTCTATACTACAGGAAGAAAATCAGAGCACAAAAAAAGCTAAATAACTTGCCCATGGTCACATAGCCATTTAAACAGCAGTGATGGAACCCAAGACAAGTCCATTCCAGTTGCTGAGCCCATGACTTTTTTACTGAAGACATTTGGCTTCAAAAATCAAGACCTGATACAAAAAATTTCATGTCTAAAGAAGTGTAATTTGGCTGGGCATGGTGGCTCATGCCTGTAATCCCAATGGGAGGCCAACGCAAAGAGGATTATTAGAGGTCAGCAGTTTCAGACTAGCCGGGGCAACATAGTATGTGGTGGCACATGTCTGTAGTCCAAGCTACTCAGGAGGATGAGGTGGCAGGATTACTTGAGTCCAGAGGTTTGAGGCTGCAGTGGACTATGATCTCACCAGTATACCTGCCTGAGTGACAAAGAGAGACCCTGCCTCTATTAAAAAAAAATTAATTTAAAAAGTATATTTTAGTTGCTTAGTTGCATGGTATTGGAGTAGTGAAACAAGAATTTAACAAAGGCAGGGGAGAACAAGTCAGTGAGTCCCAGACATTAAAAAAAAATTGAGAATGGTGGGTGAGAGTGATGAGCCCAGAAAATACTATGGTGGAAGTAACAAAAAGATTAAAGGAGAGATATGGTGAGAAAAGTCCTTTAATTGAAGATAAGGTAACTTTTTACTTGACACTATATGATATTTTTCCTTAAGACCATCTAAATGTTCTAGTTAGAAAATACTTTATAATATTGCTTGCGTAAACTAAGGTTTCTAGGCTTCTCTTCTCAAAATGATCACTAGAGTAAATTGTAATACTTTGCTAAAGCTTCTTATCAATAAATATTAGAAATAATCATCAATTTATATTCTAAAGATAAATCTACTGTTTATACTGACTATACAGACAGCCTTTTCAATGTCTCTATGAAGTATGACAAACTGAGATGGTGACAGAAAGGTGGCCGAAGGGATATATAATTCCAATTGAACAGACCTAACATAAGCCCAGCCAAAAGGTAAGTGTGCATTAGCAAAAAATGTTTTATTACCTTAACATTCTAAGATTGGCATATCTACCTCAAAACTGGAAACCTACTGCTTAGTTTAAAAGGAGAATCAAATACAGTCCATAGAGATTAGGAAATTTATGGAAAAATAAAAGAATTATTCTGTATACTGGACATCTACATTCAAATGTACAACCAATTTGTTTAGGAAATGTTATTATTCCTTAAGTCTTTCAAAGATATACCTCAATACAGCAGAATTAAAGAACAAGAAATTGTGACCTAGTGCATGTATAATGAAAAGCTTGTTTCTTCTTTTCAGACCGCTACACAAGTGGCCATACTTCCTGAGGATAACAGCTGCCAACCACACTGTGTATATTTCTTTCTGACATAGGAAACCATCAGATTTTGGGATACCTATTTCAGTATCAACAGATATGCTTTACATACTTTGGTTTAAATTTATGATGGCACTGTGTTGACAGTGATTCCCATGCATTTACATATGTTGTTTCCAAAAGGAAGATTAGGTTCAATTTAGAGCCCAGAACTTCAGAGGAGGGGAAGGACAACAGAGTTGAAACAGCATTAAGAAATACTAAGAAGTTTGTTTTGAAAATGATTCATCTTCTTTTACTCAGCTTTATTTGCTTTCTGTTGCACTCCATTCTAGAGCCAAGTAAAGCATCATGAGTATTCCTGTACCAGGTAGTCATTTTTCTCCCTGATCTCTCTTTCTGGAAGTTGGTCCTGACACTTATTTCTCTGGATCAAACCATTTTTACTGAATTAATTACTTCTGATACAATAACCATAGAACCTTAAAAAAAAGCAAAATGTAATGGAAAATAAAATATATTGGTGATTGCTCCTTTGGGTTAAAAAGGTTAATTTTTAAGGGAAAAATCAAGACAGGAAAAAGTGGATGGGGTTCACTTGTAATTTATCCATAGGCTTCACACAGTGTGCTCATATACATTTTTAAAGTACTGACAAATTATGGACCTTTTTCATGGGTATCTGAGTTGCTTTGTTCATTCTTTTTTCCATGTATCTGACATGAGGATGGCTAAATCTAAAAACACTTCTTTTCTGCAGTCTAGTTGGATTGTGTGGGTTCATGCAGATACGTATTCTGACAAAATGCAAAGTTTTCACTTTTACTTATTCTCTGGGCTTTCTTAATAATAGATGTGATAGATAAATAATGAAGAGCTCATTTTAAACAGTTGCTTGAATATTTATCTAAGGAACTGAGTTTGGCCTCTAAAATATAAGCCAAAGGAAAAAAATAATGTTAAAGAAAGGATCAGGGGAAATCCTCTGCATGTAAAATTACAACAGAAGCCAGGAAACCGAAGAATTAGGACAGATGTTTTACCCAATAAATATCAAACATCGACATGCAGCTTAGAAAGTGATAGCTTCTTGGCATTCAGGACAGAATGGGAGCTGTTTTTTCTAACTGTGCACTGGCATGATCACAAAACTAATAGCAGGATATTATACTTCAATATTCTACAAGACAGTCTGCACTTTTGATAGGTGGCTCTTGAATGGAGTGCAAAGAAAGCAAATAAAGCTGGGTAAAAAAAGATGAATCATTTTCAAAACAAACTTCTTAGTATGTCTTAATGCTATTTCAACCTATCAAAAAACTATGAAAAACTGAAGATGAGGAAACAAACAAAAAAGACCATTACTACTTCTCCCTAGAACTTTTATCATTCAGCATTTTAAAAAAACAGTATAGAAATACTATTTGTTTGTATTCTGCTTGCCTGTCAAAATTATGCAAGACAAAATCAAAGTTAAAAGCTAATCTGATTTTAAATTTACCTCTCACCTACCTCTACTCTCACTCATCCTCCCAAACCCCTCCCTTAAAATAGTCTGTTTAGAAGATCTGCCAGGCTAGGTGGCTCAGCCTGTAATCCTGCACCTTTGGGAGGCTGAGGTGAGTGGACT
Organism: Carlito syrichta; assembly: GCF_000164805.1. Lineage (NCBI taxonomy): Eukaryota > Metazoa > Chordata > Mammalia > Primates > Tarsiidae > Carlito > Carlito syrichta. The sequence continues at coordinate 495,101 of NW_007249080.1, forward strand.
GCCTGAGCCCACGGGTTCGAGACCCACCTGGGCAGCGAGACCTCATCTCTACAATAAATAAAAAATCAGCCGGGCGTGGTAGCCCGCGCCTGTAGTTCCAGCTACTTGGAAGGCTGAGGTGGAAGGATCGCCGGAGCGCAGTGGGTTGAGGCTGCGGTGGCCAGGAGTGGCCACTGCACTCCAATCTGGGTGACGGAGTGAGACTCCAACTCAAAAAAAAAAAAAGAAAGAAGATCTGGGAGCAAAGGAAGTGGAAGATAACAGGTAGTCATGAGACAGCTTTGAAGGCTAGAAAACTGGTGACTACTCTAGCAAAACTATGGACTTCCATCTCTTTTCTCAGTGTCTCCAAGTTGTCTTTCTCCTTCCTTTATATTTGCCATTCAACTTGAAAGTACCATTGAACTAGAAAATGTGGGTTAATGCTCATACCTTAAAAGTTGAGTGCAGCCGGGCTCATTGGCTCAGCCTGTAATCCTGCGCCTTTGGGAGGCTGAGGTGAGTGGATTGCCTGAACTTGCGGGTTCGAGACCCACCTGGGCAACTTGGTGAGACCTCATCTCTACAATAAATCAAAAAATCAGCCGGGCGTGGTAGCGCGCCTGTCGTTCCAGCAACTTGGAAGGCTGAGGCGGGATTGCCGGAGCCCAGCAGGTTGAGGCTGCGGTGGCCGGGAGTGGCCTGCACTCCAATCTTGGTGACAGAGTGAGACTCCAACTCAAAAAAAAAAAAAAAAACGTTGAGTACAAGAGAATATATAGGTGGTATTCCCTCCTAATTTAATTACTAATCTGCTGGCGGACAGGTGTATAAGTGGACACCCACAATTCTAACTTTGATCTACAATCCAAGGTACAAAGAAGGGAGCAATCAGAATGCAAATTTGATTATCTCTATTTCTAGTCTCACATTTTGCCTGCCTTCCCAACTCCCACTCTCACGGATTCAGTCAATCGAGATGTATTTCCCGAACACATCAACTTGCTGTGTTTGTTGCACTTGCTCGGACAGTCCCTCCTCCAAACGTCCTACCCCATCATTCTACCTGGCAGACAGTCTTGGCAAATCAAAATCTGAATTGCTTCCCCCACATCTTCCCTGACTATCCCAGTCTCTGAGGTATTATGCTTCCTTGGACCTAGTGTATGAATTCATGACAATCCCTACAACCCTGATGCTGTTGTCTGCCTCAGTAGCCGCAAACTTGGCAACACAAGGGCTTACTTATACGCATGAAACAGTTGATCTATTCATGTTTATTAAATGTAACAAAAATTAAGTTCTTATCTAAAGTACATTTTTTTTTTTTGAGTCGGAGTCTCACTCTGTTCCCCATGCTGGAGTGCAGTGGCATGCTCACGACCACTGCAGCCTCGACCTGCTGGACTCAGGAGATCCTTCTACCTCAGTCTTCCAAGTAGCTGGAACTACAGATGCATACCACCATGCCTGACTAGTTTTTGTGACTTATTGTAGAGACAAGGTCTCACCAGGTTGCTGAGGTTAGTTTTGAAACCCGGGCTCAGGCAGTCCTCTCAACTCAGCCTCCCCACATGCTGGGATTACAGACTGAGCTATCACGCCCGGCCAGCACATACTTTTAAAATTAACTTCTCAGTTACAATTTCAAATAAGAATTTACGAAAACAAAGGTCAACAAAGCTACTTTTCTATGGAAAAGCATGCATAAAAATGAATTGTTTTAAATTTGAAAACAGAAGTCTTCTCAGATTATTTTTAAAAATTAATCTAAAGTATTTAGGGAAAATATAAAAGTCAAGCTATAAAACTTCCCATGCCAAATCAATGGAAAGTTGCTTGACCTGTCATTAATTATAGATGTATTTCCCTTTGCCATTCTTACTCATTGCCTTATTTTAAGGGGAAAGTCACCGTTTTGTGATTTTGCATAGGGAAATAAAAATAAAATTTAAAAGTCAGAATTAGAAATCTCAATGCTTACATAAAATGGCAGAAGCTGTGTAGGCGCAGAACCACAACACAGATCAGAATCTGTACATTACACAGTCACCGCAACACAGATATTTTCTACTATTAATTGCCATATGTCCCACTGAGCAACCTGATAAGTAACAAGTTCAGAAAATTGGGTGTTCAAATTCTAAAGAGACAAGGACAGAAGCACCCTTTGATAGAATTTCATTTCTATCAGTTCTCTTTCTAAAAACTCCTTTTCAATTTTCTGAACAATCAAACTAGATACGGTCAAATCACAGCAGTTCTTTGTATAAATGATGCTGACATAGACTATAGGCTTGAAAAAATTTTTATGAATAAGAAACTTTAAAAATACCTAGTATATTAGGAATAGCATGGTGGCACATTGTTAAAATTCAATAACTATTTTTAAAGTTTGTGTCCCTTTAATAAACATGTGAATAGAAATATTACAACTTTGTAAAAATAAAAACAGATTATCTCATGCCAAGTGGGTCTGGCATTTGCACAGTCTCAGTACTTTTAATACTACAGTTTTCAATGCACTCAAAATAAAATTTTAAGGCTAAAACCTTACTTTGCAACAATTTGGTAATTTGTTACATTACAGTAGCATCATAGCAGTATCCAATAATGCCGCTTTAGGCAAAAAAATCTTTCAGTTCAAGAGGTTTGAGTCTTAGAGGAAGCTTATTTGTTTATTAATCTGTCATTCAATCATACAACTGTTAGAGAGCTCTTTTCTTCATGCCAGTCACCACATAAGAATGCAGAGGGGACACACTAACAAGATCCAAGTCTTGATATTAAGGTCACTGTCTTTTAAACATATTTTTTTCAAAGTATAATGGCATAAAACTATTAATTCTACCTAAAAGAAAAAACTGCCTATGAAAACTTAACAGCAATAACAAAAATTTGTTTTCAAAGATCAATAAATAGATGATTCAAAAGTATACCCAGATGGCAAATAATCAAAAAGTTTATGTTTGGGTTGTAATTTGTTTCATGTACAGTACTTACATTTGGAATTGTGTATGCCAGATATTCTGGGTATATACAGATATATACACGGCTCCCCCAAAATGACTTGAAGAACAGGGAAACCCATCTGACCTCAATGAAATCTTTCCTGAACTCCATTTTGTTCATAAAAAAGGTAATTCTTTCATCCTTTTTGGACTCAGTCTAAAGAGAGTTGCTCGTTCTAAAAACATTCCTTGCTCCAAGATTGGTATAATATTCGGGATTAAGCAAATTTTCCTTCTGCGTTAAAAGAAAACATTATAAGGATATAAGATGCCAAGAAAAGCCATCAGTTAAATAGAATAGAGCAATACAAGCAATAAAATAATGGAAACAGCAATTTTTCCTAAGATACTTTTATTGCACTAGGAGTCTAAACATTACAAGCATTGATGCTCTTGATAATATTTGGAACAATATCTTCTATGAATCAAATAATATAAATGAAATTTTTAATATTATTTTATAATCTGCTTCAATAGCCCAGTGAAACCCTCTTCTTATACAGAAGACGTTTTCAGAAAAAAAGAACAAAATAAACAAAGGTGAATGGCAAATCAGATAATAATTATACCAGCAACGTATCTCAGTAAGAACATACTCCTAAGAAATAATCATGCTGAACCCCTTAATGATTCTGGTAGCTAATATCATGGGCTGCCAATGCTCTTCACCTGTCACAGAACTGGATACACCACAACTTCATTACAATATCGACAAATGGTTCACATAACTTTGGTTTACACTGGTAGAACACTGTAGCTCCAAAGGTAACCAGGGAGAACATTTTACACACTGAAGATCTAGCTATAGGAATCTCTCCTACAAGTACTCAATTTTCCAGTCAGGCCAATTTAGCTATACAAATGCAGATATCCAAAACAAAAATGACAACAACAACAATAAAGATTTCTCTCTCAAGGTGATGGAGAGTAATAACACTAGATGAGGCTTATGTGGGAAAAAACATTAAAGGCTATTTCTTTCATACTGGCACAACACCTGTGATCTTCCATACTGCATCATGTTTCTAAACAACTGCACAGAAATAAAGCAATCGACCTAGAAAATGAGAAATAGAAAAAAGTAGAGAGGAAGAATATCAGCAAAAGGTTGGCATGGATCAAGGGTAAGTGTTTCACTCATGGGCATCAGTACTAATTACTTTATATCAATACTTCAATACATAAAATATCAACTCCCGTGTACATTAAAGGGAGTTAGGTTAGGTATCAAGGTTGCTGTTTGAGAAACAGTTACATACTATAAGACAAAGGCGATAATGAATTATCTGGCATCAATGAAAAAGTACTTTAAAAATGGGTGCTTTGTTCATAGATACACTCACAGACCATATAAATCAACCAGAAAATTGGCTAGTTGAGTTGTTGAAGGAATACCTTTAATTTTGTTTTTACTTGAGCAATAGTTTGTTTTTATTATGAGATCATACTCTCTTCCCAATCTTTATCTTTATATGTTGAAACCTTTCTTTCATAACACAAGAAAAGAGGGGAAAGGATACTTAAATGGGTCACTTTATCGCACTTAAAAAGAAAACTTTTTTTCCTCCACGACTCTGGACTGCTAAAGCTGACCAAAATCCATTTACACAAGAACAAAGTTCACAGTTCAAGAGGAAATATGTAAGAAAAAAAGGTCCCTAATGGATAAAAGAAATGAAAAATAGCATCTATAAGTAATGTTTGAAAGAGCTGGCATAAGTCATTTGGAGAAGTTAAGATGAAGAGTGTGACCAGCTGTTCTCCATCACCAGAGAAAGAAAAAAAAGAGGAAATGAGTTTAATTAAATCATAAAAGATTTCAACATACGGAAAAACGTCTTTACTACAAAGGTTATCAAAAGCACAGAGGAACAATATAAGGGAGATTGTGAGAGTTCTATCCCTCTGGTCATCTACTGTTAGAATAATGTCTAATTGAATTGACTGACTTAAGTAAAATGCTGGCATGAGAGAGAATTCAGGGTTGCAGGATCTTTTGAAGTCCTTCATCTTTCTCATGCACAGTATAATCTGTGGGCTGGGATGAAAGACGGAAAAAATGCGAAAAGAGTGGGCAGAGGAAGTCTCATATCCTGCCAATGGTCATTTCTGACTGTGAAGAGTATTCTCTTTCCTCTGTAGTTTCTTCCATGTGTAACTAAAACAACATAATTTTCACATATTTAAGTTTCTCTAGGCCACCAATGTAGAGCAGGTGTCTCCATGAGCTAACAAAACTGTTGACCAAAATGTGGAGATGTTGGATGAAAGACAAATTAGCTTAAAACACCCCCGACCTGCAAAATCAGGGGACCTGGTACAAACGTGGAAGGAATACCCTTCTCTCACCTGCAAGATTCTTAGGAATGGCTGCCAGGTAGAAACTGACCTTGCTGTGCTGTCTTCCCTCATGATCACTCTGACGTCTGTTAACACCTTCCTGCCCCTACCCTCTTGTACACAAAGATGCAGCCACACATTGTTCAATGTAAAACTACAATGGAGCCTTCACAGACAAGCTATTGCAAAACCTCCCACAAAATAAGACCGGTAATACCATGAGGAAACAGACACAAAGTAGGTGACCAACATCTACAAAAGTTACTCAACACATACTTCACAACTCCACCATCACCCTCATTCTTCTTTCTTCTACCCCTGTAAAAAAACTGCCTGATAAACTGTCAGTGTGACTACTCCCCAGGGGTGCCTGAACCTTTATGACGATACCTTCCACTTTCTCTGTGAAGCACCTCATCTGTATGTAATTGATGTCTCAATCAAAAGCCTATCCACACACTTCAGGCCACCTTCAAGCACTTTCCACTTTTGATAAAAGACCCCTCAGACTGTGGTCTCTGAGCCAATGAAAACAAAGAGTGAGTTGAATAGTTTCATTAAGTTAACACAACTCTGCCAAGAATCACACAATCAGAAACCCACTTATAAAACCAGCCATAACGAATAATGAAAAAGGACCACATAAAATTCTTCAAATGTTGGAATCATTATTTACCCTGGGATCTAAGGTCTAAAACATAGGTTACATGTTCTCTCTCTTTTTTTTTTCCTCAACAGAGACTTTTAATCCCCTTGCTAGAGAGCAGCTTCCTCCCTGAAAGTCATTAGGGTTAACAACAGACAGAACCTTTTTTGATTTCTGTGGATAAAAATTATACATTCTCCAGTTTCTTCATTTAACAAAAAATAGGTTATTGTTGATTTTAAACATGAAATATGTTAGAACCACAAAAAGAGAGACTCATCTTTTTTTTTATTAATAACAATTTATAGTTAGAGGATGAAGAGGGTGAAGGCTGTCTACTGATGGCACCATTTCATATAAAATATGTAAGAGTTCTGCAAACCAGCAACACATTGTAAGTCAACTTAATATGTGTGAGGAAACTCATGCTATACCAATGTATTATGCTCAGAAAACAACTCAGACACAAACAAACCCGTAAATCTATGACTAAAATAGACCATAAAATTCATAATATTTTCTTTGGGTGACACAGATTTATACTTATATAGGCGTAAATGGTCATGGCTTGTCAACACAGATATATCAAGTGATTCACCTAAATCACTCTTTGATCTCTAAAGCTTAGCTTGTAAAATTTGAACAGTTTACTTTCTCAAATCTATATGTCTAATTTTTATTAACCAGAAAACTGTTAGAAGCCAAAGAAATATGCATCATCATAATTTTGTGTTTTGTAAATTCCACAATCGGTAATATATTACACTTTTCTCACATTGTAAAATTTTCAACAGAATTTGAAAGCAAAATATTTTGGCAAAGCATCTCCCATTTTAACAGAATATTTTCCTGCTCCACTAATTCCAAGAAGAGGACTAAAGCATTGTGATCATTATCTAAGGATTCAAGTGTTAATAAGTGGAACTGAGTAGCTAAGATTTCCTTTTTTTATTATTTTACAAATGTGAGGCACAATTCAGGATTAGGTAGATAAGTGGTCATCATAAAGTTTGGGCCTCCCTTTTGTCCCATTTCACCTGATTTGAGATCAGGTACCCTTATTGATGTTATGTGCTCCCTCACTCCTCTGGCAACATCCTGCTACTGCCAAATCCTTTCTTATAGTATTATGGTAAATGTTCAGGGTCCGCTTATGAGTAAGAAAATGTGGTATTCAGTTCTTTGTTTCTATGATAGATCACTAAGTATGTTAGACTCTAAATCTATCGAAGTTGCTACAAAGTCCGTAACTTTGTCCTTTATGGCTGAGTAATGTTCTATCATGTACATGTACCACATTTTTTAAAATCTAGTCTACTTTCGGTGAGCAGCATGGCTAGTTCCATGTTTTTGCTATTGTGAATAGTGCTGCAATAAACATGTGTGTACAGATTTCCTTCTTATCAGTTTTGGTAAAATACTTTCATCTCAAATACTTCTCTACTTATCCCCTAAATGCCACAGCAAATGTCAATCTTTTAAAATATGAAATAACTCTATGGTAGCAGAGGCTTCTTCTTTCCATGTGTCAATGATATCTTAAGTATTGATAGTTAATATTCACCTCAGTACTCCCCACTCTTTCATCTCAAAGAAGGAACAGAAGAGTCAGGGGAATAAAGATAGAAAAACAGATGGTGTGTTCCTCCCCTCCTCCCTCCCTACTTTCCTACTTTTTCTCTCCCTCTCACCTCTCTCTTGCTCCCTCACACACACATTCACACACATACTCCACCTTCTCTCTCTGATCACATTTTCAAAGTATATTTGTTCAGCTGTAAGAAGTGTGGAAAGTAACTTTTGGTTCAGAGATATAATAGAAACAGAGTAAGTAAAAAGATCACCTAAAGCAGTTTAGTTTCCTGGAACTTATTATTAAATTGTAGGAAATCAGGTGGTATCCTACTCCTTCATTTGGCTAAGCCAGGGGTTACTCTTTGCCAAAGGCTCTAGTTCATGATAAAAATGGATTAGCACTAATGTTGGAAAGGTAAACTGTACCCATGACCACTGGCTAATATGTGTTCCCTGTGGTTCCAGGCAGGGTGTTAGGGTGATGAGAGCCTGGCCTTTGGAGTCACATACACCTGACTTGCAATTTGGATGGGACATTTAACCTGTTTGTTTCCACACTAGTAAAACAGCAAAAGAACAAAGCCTAAACAAAATAACAAAGTGCTTGATAGACTTTCAATACCTAGGTTTGAAAATGCATTCAGACGCTAGATTAATGGGCTATACACAGAGGCATGTGGTACTTACATGGAGAAGCAATTGTGGTTTGCAATAAGACACAAAAGTGAGCAAGTTAAGGAATACTCAAGGAAATAAGCTATTTACTATTCTTTTAGTGATTTCCCCAAAGCAATTTCCCAAATGCAACTTCAAAGGAAAGGCCAGGAAATTTAATTTTGGCCACGTTAACTGGATATGTGTGGGTATGTGTTATTTTGTGAAGTACCTATTCTGGGCAAATTAAGGGAGTTTGCTTATCCCTGCTTTGGCTTAATTATTGCCTGAGTGCTCTCACACCATCTCTGCTCTCTCCCAACTTCTAAAACCCTCTTACTGTTTCCTTTGGAATTTGGAATTAGTCATTAGCTAAATCCCCTGCACCCTCATCTTCTCTCGGGACATTCCCTTCACAGCTTGACATATACAACCTGGCTGTCTTCCAGGTGCACTAGTTCCCCTGGAATGCTCTAAGGTGGTAGCCTTTGCTTTTTTGTTTTGTTTGTTTGTTTATAGTGCTTTTTTCCCCCCATACCCCTTAGGCAACTGGGCCTGGAAATGAGATAAGCAACCTATATAGTCTCTTCATGGTTCCTTCCTGACTATTCTCCCTTCCTGGCTCCTTTGATGCCTCCAGCATTATATCTTATGCCATCAGACTGTACTACCAACCACTTCTCTTACTGTGCTTATCTGACAGGTTATGGGTTACTCTCCTTCATTTTTTGAAGATTTTGGCTCTCAGAAGTGACTTCTTGTCCAAGCTAGTTCTATCATAATTTGTTTTAATACCCATGGAGATGATTCTTTAGTATCTACCCACCACTACCTTTTACAGTATCTTTGTGCAAATAAGAAAAGGTAGCATTTCCTCTAGGTAAACCAAGCCCCATCCCACAGCACAAGGCTGGAAAAATGAAGGGGTGCTGAATCTCAGCCACTGATGGCCTCTCCACCAGGCACCTCTGAGGAGTCTACACGTGGTCCACACATGGCCTTACCCAGCACCCTTTTCCCCTCTCATTCTGGAAAATTCATTTCATAATAGTATCCCAAATTTAATTCCATGCATTCCACTCTTGCAACACTATGCTTCTGACTCATCTTCTTTAGAACACCAAATCGAACAATCCTTCCACACCAACGAAACTGCCTTCTTTTTATGCCATCCCTCACAACTGTGTCTTCAACTCCTCTCCACATCCAGCTTAACTTTGATGAACATTCACCATAATTACATCATTTCATACACCCTCAACTCCTTTGTCTCTCTCGTTTCATCAGTTGCATTTGAGAAAATCCCAACTCCAGTCAAATCTAACTGTACACATACTCTGCACTTGTACAGTAGTCCTCAAATGACTGGAGAAAAATGGACAACCTTGCTGGCTGGTCTCATAGTAAATTCAGGATTAGTAACTGGAAGAATGCCCTTAATGCTGTGAGAATCCCTTAGACAAACAATTTGTGTCGTCTCCTTAAATCTACAAAACGATCTCCTATCCTCACCCTCAGCTATGAACTCATTCCTTCTTTCTATGAGAAAAATAAAGCAATAAGAAGCAAAATTCCATGAGTCCCTTCTACATGCATTCACCTATCTTCAATTCTATCAAAATACCCTGACTTTTCCTACTACCTTATTTAGAGTAGCTGTCTACACCACTTGCTAAAGCCAATCTCTTCATCTGCTGAATAGGTCCCATACCCCTCCTAATCAAACACATGGCAACAGAATATCCACCTCTCTTTTATTATCAATTTATTCTCCTCCACTGAAAAGTTCTGCTTAGTAAGGCAATTATTCTAATACTTATTTCTCATTTTAAAAATATTTCTTTTCTTTGTCTTCCAGTTATTTACCCATTTTGCTTCTTCTCTAGACATAAAAAAATCACTGGAAAAAATGGCTACACTCGTGGCCTCGTTTTCCCCCTCCTATTCTCTTCAACCCGCTTTATTCAAGTTTTGACCTTACTATTCCCCAAAAATTGTCATTATCAAATTCATCGATAACCCCACAAAGGTGAATGTATTGGTAATTTCTTAATCTTTATCATAACTCCATATATCAAAAGCACTGACACATTTGAGTCACTTTATCCCCAGAAACATTTTTGTCACTTGGTTTCCAGGACAGAAAACTAATGTTTTCAAGTCCACTTATCCTCAGTCTCATTTGTTATTATCTATACGCTCTCCAGCCTCTTAAAATTCAAGTGGCTCTGAGTTCAGTCTTTGGGCTCTTTTCTATTTACTTTCAATTACTTGGTGATCTTACCTAGTTCATGTGTTTAAATGCTGTCTGTAAACTGACCACTTCTAAATGTGTATCTCCAACAAAGGTCTTTCCCACAAATTTCATACAGATAAGTTCAAGTACTTAACATACCCACCTGGGTGGTTGAAAAGGGGTCTTGCATTCCATATATCCAAGGCTGAGCTCCTGATCAACACGGCTGCTTCTCTTGTGGTTATTCCATATATGCTAGGGACAATGATATTCTTCTACTAGCTCACACCTCAACTTTGGAGTCATCCCATCTTCTTTCTTTTCTCACATTTATATTTACGTGTTGATAAATATATTGTTGAACTACCTTCAAATATGTTCATAATCCAACCTCTTTTCATCATGTCCACTGCTCCTTTCCTTCAACTCACTATCATCTCTCCTCTAGATTACAACAGCTTCAGTTGGAGTTGCACTCTGTCACTCAGACTGGAGTGCAGTGGCCGCTCCCAGCCACCGCAGCCTCAACCTGCTGGGCTCCGGCGATCCTTCCGCCTCAGTCTTCCGAGTAGCCGGAATTACAGGCATGCGCTACCACGCCTGGCTGATTTTTTGATTTATTGTAGAGATGAGGTCTCGCTGCCCAGTAATCCTGCTAAAACCTAAGTGAGATCATTGTCTTTCTAGCTCAGAACTCTGCAGTAGTTTAATATCTTACTCAAAACAAAAGCCAATACCAAGGCACTGTATAATCTGGCCCTCAAAGTTTATCCAGCTTTGTACCTTAACATACTGTTCCTTATTCACTCTGACCTCAAAGCCACGCCAGCCTCTTGCTGTTTCTGGAACATTCCAGGCACTCTCCTGCCTCAAGGTCTTTGTAATTGCTGTTTCTTCTACTTAGAATTATCTCCCCCTCAATGCTTCCTCTTTCACTTCCCTCAGATCTTTATACCCCTCTGCCTGACTCTTACTCCCTTATTGATTTTGCCCCATGTCATTTGTCACTGCTGAATAAGCTATGCACTTTACATAGGTATTTTGCTTATTGTCTATCTCTCAAAGAACACAAGCTTCATGGGAGATTTATTTTTGTTTCTTACTGCTGTAACAGCAATGTCAAGAGAGCACTTGTTACAGAGTAGAAGTTCAATATGTATGTGGAGAGATAGCACATGAGTGTTCATGCAAGCAGATAGCACAACAATAGAAATGACTTCATGAAGATTCTCCTTCATCCTACTGAAAAAGAAGAGTTTACCTCATTTACCAGCCCTTCTAGAAAGCCAGAAATTACTCTGAATCTGTCTTTTCCTCTCACTAAGCATGAGAACCTGCCAAAGTTCATATTACTACCACATCAATGGGGAGAGGGACTCAAAAAAGCATAGAAATAGGGACATCAAGTGAAATAAAAGTTGCTAAAAAAGCAGTTGATAAAGTAGAATGCAACCATTCTTGTCATTTCTTTAAGACAAAATCTGTGTTTCTTATTTGACATTCACAACTTTTGCTGTAGATCAGATAGGAACTTAAGCAGCATCACTCTTATGGGGCCTATGAAAAAGCACACAAGTCTAAAGGGCAGGAGTGTTCAGTCAGCATGCAGAGAGCATACAGAGGAACTCCCATGGCCATTAATAAAATGAATGGCTTTGGGTTATTACTGAAATACAATATTTCTGGAAGGATCCTTTAAGGTTTGTTTGTTTAAAGATAATTTACTGATTCCTATGAGTCTACTGACAGAGACTTTAATTACACAGTCTTCCTCCCAAATCACGATCTGGGTCCATTTGTGGGAGCAGTGGGTAGGGCAGAAGAAAGCACAGCAGTTATTTGTGGGACAAAGATTTGCCAAAATTACAGCACAGAATTACACCAACAGATTCATAATAGAATTGTCTTGAGAAAGATAAAAATGAATTCACATGGATAGAACTCATAGGTGGAAAATGCCCCCCTCAGAATTCTGGAAGGGTCACTCACTTTTGAAAGTATTTAACAAGAAAGTATCCTCTTTTGCCTTTGTTTCATTGTGAGAAATAGCAACATTAAGCTTTTTTTACAAGAGGCAAACCAGGGAATAAAGCTACTATAAAACTACTTGTGATCACATATACTCACACACAAGGTAGGTCAGCACTATCAGAAATAAAACACTGGTATTCAGTCCTCCCATAAGAATAAAACTGTAGATACCTCCAGTAACTCACTCATCTTGCAGGAGAAATATACTGATACTGAAAACATTCAATAAATTATTTAGCAAAATACATATTGTTAAAAACAAAACCCCACAAATAACTGTACTTTTCGTAGATGCTAACCTTCTTGAACCAAAACTATTTGATGACAAATTTCAGTAAGTGGTAAAAATTTAGAAGAAAAGTATATCCATAATGATGGATAATACAATTAGTGAATTATTGACATTCTATATAATGTTTAAGAGAACAAGGTTAATATTTTAAGATTAGTCACACTTACCTCCATTTTCCTCTCCATCTGCATTTGCCTCAGCCATTTCTGTACTGTCCAATTCAGATTCACAGACTAAATCCAACGTGCCATCCACTGGACATGATGACTCCTCTTTCTATATTATTTTCAAAAATGATGATTTATGGAGATGTATTAGCAACTACAAACATTCAAAATACTTTTAGAATCCTAAAGTAATATCACAGCTATTTGTAAACTGAATCTCAGTACGATTTACTTTTTAATGCAAGATTATTTCTGGAAAAAACTGGGAAAAATCCATTGCCAGTGTTGATTATTATTATTATTATTATTATTATTATTTTTTGATTTGGAGTCTCACTCTGTCACCCAGACTGTAGTGCAGTGGCCGCTCCCGGCTACCGCAGCCTCAATCTGCTGGACTCCGGCGATCCTTCTGCCTCAGCCTTCCGAGTAGCCGGAGTTACAAGCGCGCGCTACCACGCCCGACTAATTTTTTGATTTATTGTAGAGATGAGGTCTTGCCTGCCCAGGCGGGTCTCGAACCCACAGGCTCAGGCAATCCACTCACCTCAGCCTCCCAAAGGCGCGGGATTACAGGCTGAGCCACTGAGCCCGGCTGATTATTATTTTTTTATAACCTTTTAAAATCTATATCCCCTCAAAAAGTTTCCTTTTTGACATATGTTTCCATTTTCTTTCAATTCTGTATCCTCTTTTATGTAAAGAAATGGCTTAACAATTTAGAATTTTAATCAATAGCTTAAACATCCAACAAACAATGGATAAATACACGTCTTTTGTTATTAACGTGTTACTTTATGAAACACACTCTTAGTAACAGAAGCCTAATGCTTAGTAGCTGGGGAAGAATCCCTGCTTTCCCTTCTAGGTATAGCTATGGCATTCAAGAAATCCCAAAAGTTACTAGTGAACCTTAAATATAATCCATTACTTATTAAAGCAGTGATTTCTTTTTAACATGTAAGAAAATAACACAATAGATTTACTTACTCCAAAAGTTACACAATCATTTGTAAGTTATATGCTTTTGTCCTCTGAAATTTTGCATTTCAGATGGCATTTCCCTTTCAAGATGGGAACAGGTATGCCACTAAAATAATTCCACTAAAATAATTAAGACTCTCCTGAAACTTTTATTTCCCTATTTTCTCATACAACAAGTGTGCATTATTAGTAAAACTTCTTTGAGATCGTTTATTTTAAAATTGAATATCTGGTTTAAATCAATAAGTCTTAAAGGAGAATAAATACATTTATTTTATAAAAGACAGAAAGGCATACAGGTGTGAAGCCTTTATATCACCTGATAGTCATTAAGCCCAAGAGTTTATGGCAACTTTGATCATCTTAAACTCCTAGCTGATGATCCATGACACTCCATCCCATAACTTTTAAAGAATCAAGAATTTTAAGGAAGCCACAACTATTTTCCATTACCATATGTTACAGAGTGAAACCACAGACATGCTTTCCTTAAAGAAAAATGTCATTGTTTATTCTTAATATGAAATCATTTTAAGACATCTGAAAATATTTTAAAGGCATTGGGGTCATTCTTCTACCCTTTACCCAAATCTTATTTTGTTTACATTCACATATCTGAAAAAAATGCATAATACATAGTAATAACTTAGACATAATAAGCAGAACAATGCAACTTACTTTGAGAGCATAGAGGCCTGACTTTCCAGGGATTTTGAAGAATGTTCCATCCCCTACTCGAGTGTTAGTGTGAAGCATTGCATTCAGACAGGCTAATGGAGAGGTTCCACTAGAAAATAAAGTATGCAAAAATGAAGCAGTCTAAGGTACAGCTTCTATGGCAAAACTGTTCTCTGAGTTTCTTAAAAAAAAAAAAGAAAAGAAAAAAAGATCTTTTTGCATGCCTTTTAAAAATATCCTCCCAACCCTGAAACATCTACATTACAATAAAGGGCCAGTCCAGTTTCACCAAAGTAAATCAGATGCATCTGTCTTATAGGCTTCAGAAAAAATATCTCCTGAATTGAAATTACGCTTTTATTCACAAAACAACCACGACTATATTTTACAGAAACCAAAACCCAAATGTTTATGCGGTGTTATTTTAAAAATAACACCGTGAAGCCTCAGTTTTTAAATATTACAGACAATTTGATGGTTGCACTTGAAAGATCAAAAAAAAAAAAAAAAAAGCCAAGTTACCAAGTTCAAGGGCAGCTCCATCCCATAGGTTGAAAAGCAACAAAAGAATAATAAACCAAGGGAGAACTGATTTGAAATTATAAGTTACTCACAGGACTGCACTTCTCACATGGACAAATAAGAAGGTATGAGTGTATGTGTGTTTCTATCTCTGATACAGCTTCCACAATGACATCCTTTTCTCAATTACATATGTCAAATAAAAAAATATGTGTTTGGAAATTCTGCCTAGCTAATAATCATGTTCTATAGTAAAGCTGCGAGTGACTGAATTATGAAATCACCTTTCAAAGAAATCAAACAGCATTAAACTAATGATTAAAAATATCAAAACACATATGTACAAACATTATTAGGATGTATTCATGTATTTGGAAAAATATTTATGAAATATCTAATACATATATATTTCTGGTAGATTTTAGAACTTCTTTTTGTTTTGCTTGCAAACTAATATTTGGCAAACTAAAATTTAGAGCTGCAAATATTACTTTCATTTAATTATAATTCCATATATATTTTACCTCCTACTATGCAAAAATATCAGTGTTGGGTCAAACAAAATTTCATTAGAAGCCCTACTCTCACTCAAACCACATGCCTCTTAGGAATTATTGGTTTTTAATCCAAAATATTCTGGAACAATAAGGCCTTTAAGATATGAAGCTTTCAAACTTCTAATATGGGAGATAATTTATGTTACTGAATTTAAAGTTGTCTAAAAACCACGATTATCAAATTTCATACTATAAAAGCTCACCAGTAAAATAAAAAAAGTCAAGTTTGCTGAATTGCCAGAACAGATTTAATAGCAAGTCAGCATATATATGTATCATAGTTGTAAAGGTTTATAAGTATTATCATAATACAAATACTCTTTATTATTTTAGGAAGCAGATTGTCTGTGCCAACATATAAATATGACTCCATTGGGTTTGACAGGAAACAAGAGTCCTAGTATAAATTTGGTCATAGAACAATTCAGTTGTAACACATGGCAATAATGCTGTGTGCTTACATAATATCTTTCCTCATGAAGCTTCTACAAGCTTACAGACTTCATTTCATTATTTTCCCCCTCACAAAAGACTTTTGCTCATATTTAAAGTGGGCCCAAGTATATCTATAAAGTAAAATATATTCATCTCCCAGAAATGTCTTTCCATGAATAAATTCCAGATAAGTTATGCAATACATGTTATACCGAACACTGCAAATATATATCTTTACATTATATTATTCAGACAAAAGCATAGAAAATCTGAAGCTGGGAATGATTATGCCAGATTTTTGGGAGTTTTAATTTAGTGAAGCTGTCAGAAATAAAGACTTTCCATAGGGACTTGGCAAGAAGATGTTAACACAAGTAAAATAGAATTCAATACATAAAAATGACACAATGTAGACTTCTTAAAATATAACTTAATAAAATTGTCCACCTAACATGAAGCCTCACAAAAGTCTCTCTGCTCTTTATCCCTGATGTCCTAATGCACACAATTCCAAGAACTCAGATTTAGAATATTAAAGAATACAGATTTAAAGACAACTAAGAAATACTGAACAACTATAACGTCATTATAATTTACATTTTCTTTCTAAGGTACAGTAAGCTAAAGAGAATTGTAGAAGATAAATTAGCTATTAAGTAGCAATTTAATGCTATGCTGGCTGCAAACATATGTGATAAGCACCCAGTTTTATACAAATAATACGCTCTATTAAGCATGACTATATTATTAAATTACAGTTTATATCAACTCAATAAATTCAAGATTTACATGGAAAAATGTTAAAATATGTAATTCGCAATCACATCTCCAAAAGTCTCAATAACTATTGTAATTTCCCCAAATCTTTCCCAAAAGAAGCACATGAAATTTGTTTTATTTCAAAACTACATAACACTTGCATTTTGGAAAATTAGGAAATACTTTTGCAATAAAATGCAAATTTTACAACTTTAATCTCTCGTTGGTTAGTCACTTAGTTTTAAGTACAAAACTTTCGCTCCTTTATGAAGAAAAAAAAAAAACTATTCTGTCCCAATTTATTTGAAAACAATAAAAAATTAGCAACAAAAGAGTTAAATGCTTATTAAAAGGTAACTGAGTTATCCAATGCAAAATATACATAGGAAATTATTTTAAAAATCTTTTACATCATTTACTTATTTCTATTATCCTCATCAATTCCATAAAGTCTAGGAAACAGATTACTTTCTCTGAAGAAATCTAAGTCTTAATTAACTGCTATTGAACAGGAATAAGTTAAAATCTCATTTACTTAATTTACTATTTTCATATTCAGAAAAAAATAGAATTAGCAAGTACAATATCTACATCGTGTATGTATACAAACACATATCTTAAACAGAATAATTAACTGTGGGTATAAAAGATGAGGCAGACATTATGCTTAAAAAGTCTATATTCTTAGATAGCATGAATACCTTCTATGTAACATTTCAGTTTTAATTAATTCCAAAAACATTTTCTTCACAGTTAATGCAAAGGTTAGTCACACAGTTAGAATTAAAAAGATAAAAATCCTGTTGCAGAGCATGTATAAGTGAATATAAAACATCAAGGTTTAATTTTTAAAATCTCTGAAATTTCAAAAATTACTTACTTTCTAACAAGATGAATTGGAAATACCATGATATCCCGATTTATAGAAGGAAAACAAAAAAGAAAAGAAAAAAAAGAAAGTTAATTTTCTAACTTAAAACACAATTCTTCATCTTATCATTTCAATAAATAGGACAGTGTTCAGGAAACCCCCCAGTATTAGGTTGGGCTGATTTTTGGGCAGTTGGGAAGGAAGGGTGGACCACTGGGCTAAAAGGGGTCTTTGACCTTCTTCCCTAATACTTCTACTATGTTTTCATTTTGTTCACAATGCAGATGTAATTCCATATAACAAATATAATTAGAAATAAATAAGCAGGACAATATTTACCCCCCATTCTTTTCTTCTATCCATTCCCCATAATTGGCCCCATTCTTATACACCTGCCAGAGAAGACATACAGCTTATTTTACTTGTTTGTTTTTCCCGCTAGACTGTAGGGCTGTGGAACCCTACTGGTTTGTTTTCATTTCCCACAACCCCTGAAGCAGAACAGGGATGGAATTTGGAGGCAGGGGAACAGGCATAATTTAAACTGTCTAGACATCAAAGAACCCCCAGAGACACTTTGCAGAGCCCCTGTGCTGCGTGAAAAACAGAGAAAAAAATTGTCTTACATTATCACATAGCTGATGGTACACATACAATTTTATCAATAGTGAATACTTAGTGAAGGGAATGGATAGCCTATCTAAATAATTTTTAAAACCAGAGAGAATACCTGGAGAATGCAATTGGAAGACTGTTTGTAGACACAGCAAAGAAAATATAATAGTGGGTCATGGTTCTTTGATATATAAGATAATAATACTTTACAATATTTAAGTAATGAAAATCCTAAATGGTTTCATTAATGTTTTTCTTAATAAAAATTTTAGATGGAAGCTATTTCCTGAAAACATTTTTAAAATCTCATTTTTCAAATACAGGAATATAAAAAAGTTAATCCTACACAACATAAATCTAAAAACTCAACAAATTTAATAAGCAATATTAAGTACCACTGTTAGACAGTTACTGTGCTAAGTATTATTAGTATAAATTAATATTAACAATTATAGGTCCACTTTTCTTTCAAAAAATAATTAGCTATAGCTTCTTTCAAGTATTTCAAGTGTAAGCATACAGAAAATATCAATTATAAAGGATATATATCTAAGAATAACTTATGTGAGTCTCTGGGGTGTGGGTAATATTTTAGTTCTTGATACAGTATCTTTGTGTTCACATTGTGAATTGTCTATACTTAGGATCTGTGCACTAAACTCTACATAAGCTGTACTTCACAAAAAGTTTTTAAATGCTAAAAATTAATAATATACTCTTGGATTTATTTGTCTATTTATTTATATATTCAACGAACATGTCCCTACTAGTGGAGAAAAATAAACTATTTTTACCAGTGAATGAGAATGACTTTTAACACACATAGTAATGCATTGTACATCAGTTGAAAACTTAGTAGCCTAGATGATTAAACACTACCCTAGAAAAAAAATCAAGGCCAAACCAATTTCTTACTCTTCAGAAATATTATTGCTAGTAAGAAACTCTCTAAAATGACTGAAATAAAAGCTTAAAAACTAGAGTCCTTTATATATGTTATCTGAATAATACATGTATATATGTGATATATGATGTATGTAATTATTTACATATTTGTATGCATATATATTCTAAATAATCTTAGCACCAAAAAAAGACATACAGTAACTCTGAAATTTGATTTTGAAGAATTGTGTCCCAAACTTAATAGTCTCTCTACAATACTAGTGAAAGTTTTTTATAAGCACTGACATATGAGTAATATCAAAGATTAGAGTTTAGAAAAATATAAAAATAAGTAGGAATAACTCATCAACTCAAATAATAGATGGACCATATATAAAAAAGGAAGACATTCTGTAAATTTCTAAGTGAAGATATCGATGGAGTTGTCAATATTCAATCTCTAAGGAAGAGTCAAAAAATATAGTCCTGATACTATTTTATCAGGTAGGGATATTGAGGCAGAAATAATTATCAAATAATAAGATGTGTTAGGCAATTTAAGTTTTAAATTTAAATAAATAACGTTAGACTCCAAACCCCAATGTGTCTCTGATTGGCTTGAATAATATAAAAAGATAGACTTAGAATACACATTTGGATTTAGAACTTTTACCCACTTTATAGAGATTACCAAGACACCACTAGATAAACTACAGGGACTCATATAGCTATATTATCTAAACTGATTACTAGTTTTAGGGGGGGGAATTTTTAAAAATTTCATACAAAAATAAAAGTTTACTTAGTATTAT
Organism: Carlito syrichta; assembly: GCF_000164805.1. Taxonomy (NCBI): domain Eukaryota; kingdom Metazoa; phylum Chordata; class Mammalia; order Primates; family Tarsiidae; genus Carlito; species Carlito syrichta. Next base: position 515,150 of record NW_007249080.1, read on the forward strand.
TTTAAAATAGGCACTATCACAAAATTAGGAAACAGCCCTATATATGTATAAACCAAGAATGTAATCTATATTATAATTTTTGAAGACCTTCAATTAAAGTAGGAGGTGAGGCGATTATCTTTCAATATAGACATCTGGTAAAGAACATGTCACACATATAGCTAGATATCAGCAATTATTCATCTACAGCCACCATCAAATGTAAGCATGACTCCCAGTTTTACAGATGTGACTAAAACTCAGAGATTAAGAATCTTACTGAAGTCAAATAACAACTGATACAGCTAAAATCCAAATTCTACTCTGATTCCAAAGCTCATGCTCTTCCACTATCCCACATTCTCTCCATAGAATTTTCTCCTCTACTTAATCCACCTTGAACACTATACATGTAGCACTTGAAGGAAATACACATTTTTAAAAACCAGACATTGCTTAATGATAAAGTAGTTGGTGCCACCTTTATTTGACACAGCACATAGCAATGATGTCCCCCAGGGTATATTTCAAATATTATAAATAAAAAACTAAGTTGCAGAAGATGATGTTGGTTATCTTCCTCAGGTAATGCTACCATGAAAACGAAGGAAGAAGAAACTTAGAGAAAATTTGATAGAGAATTCAGATCCATAATTGAGATGCCTCTTTATTGAACTGGATCATTAAGGAAAAACACAATCCATTCACTGAACAAACATTTGGTGAGCACACTATATCTGTCAAGCTAATCTTGAAATAAATTTGCACTCTGACAGTGTTTGCACATAATGGAAATGTAGGCTGAGCTGAACTGAATTTTCTGAATACATATAAAATGACAGGGGACTCAGGAAAAAGGCAGCCTTGAGGCACGTTACAAACAAGAGGAAAACCATTTGGAATTTAAATGTTATCCTTAGTTTATTCCAAGGACATGACTGAGATGTGATCATGTGCAGAAATATTATGTCATCAACTCCAATACAGAGGCAGTCGACACATGGCCAAAGGTGGCTCTTCAGAACTTCATACCATTTCCACAAGTCAAAGAGAATATTTCCAATTAGTCAAAAAATATATCTTCCAAAATAAAATAGTAAATGTCATACATTAAAGAAAAGAACAGACACTGTAATTATATCTGGTATAAGTCAGTTTCATAATAAAATGAAAATTTCTATATTCTACTTGTGGCTACTCATTCTCTTCCACCTTGTTAGCAATGGTTAGTAGCTGTCATTTCCAAAAATCTGTTCTATGGGATATTAGTCACCACAAGTGATGTTTCAAAAAAAACTGTCAAATGCATTTGGGAAATGCAACATATTGCATTCTCCTCTTCTTGTAGACTCACCATATAGTTAACAATATATACTAGTGTCTCTAAAAAATCTGCTTAATTATGTATTTCCTAACCACATGCAATAAATGAAACCTCCCCACCAAAATATTTATCAGCATCTTCTATTATGATATACCAAAAAATACACTTTGGGAAATGTTATACTATATTTATATAATTAGGATCACTAGGAAAAAGTACCTGGCAGCCATCACTCCTAAGATTATTTAATTTTATTAGCCAAACTTAAAAGATTATTTTAAAGGTGTGCAAAATATCTCTTCTTCTGTGAAAAATAATACAATCTGATTATTATTTTCCTTATGTAAATTTATAAGATTAAAAATTATATCCAGGAGTTTTAAATAGCATTGAAAATTTACAAACAGTATCTCTATATAATTGTAAATACTAGCAATTTGCATGCAAGTTGAGAACTGCTTATCTGAAAACCTCAAATCCAAAATGCTCTCAAATTTGAAACTTTTTGAGTGCCAACTGGATGCTCAAAGGACGTGTTCAATGGAGCATTTCAGATTTTGAATTTTCTGGTTTGGGATGCTCAACCAGTATAATGCAAATATTCTAATTTTTTTTTTTTTTTTTTTGAGTTGGAGTCTCACTCTGTCGCCCAGACTGGAGTGCAGTGGTCACTCCCGGCCACCACAGCCTCAACCTGCTGGGATCCAGTGATCCTTCCGCCTCTGCCTTCCAAGTAGCTGGAACTACAGGTGCATGCTACCACACCCGGCTAATTTTTTTTTTGACTTATTGTAGAGATGAGGTCTCGCCAAGTTGCCCAGGTGGGTCTCGAACCCGTGGGCTCAGGCAATCCACTCACTTCGGCCTCCCAAAGCGTGGAATTACAGGCTGAGCCACCGAACCCGGCCCTCTAATGTTTTTAAAAATCAGAAATCTGAAACATTTGTGTTCCTGAGCACTTTGAAAAAGGAAAACTCAACCTGTATTACATTACCCAAAAGATGACATACCTACCATGACAATCACCTCCGGTGCAGATCTTCCTCCCAGTTCCCTACTGGTCTCACTCAGTGATAGGTACAATCCTCCTCATCATCACCCAAGAGTGAAGCATTTCTCAGATTATTCTAATTATTCTTCCTCCACAAAGTCTCAACAAAGTTCATCTTTAAATTTACATTTTTACTTTGCTACATTTCAATTTAAGCAATCTTTTCTTCATTCACAAGAGGACAAATCTATAGATCTTAACTATCCTCCCTGCTTTCAATATTTCCCAGGTCTAATTTGTCCTATGCACTGGTGCCAGATTTTTTTGAATTAAAAACAAAACTAACAACAACAAAAAAAACACATTGATCAAACTGCTTCTTAGGCCATGCCATTCAGTGGTTTTCTTTCTCTTCTTTTTTTTTAAATCAGTGGTTTTTACGGTCCACGAAAGGAAGCACCAACTCCTCAGGTTGACATCAGGGTCATCTGCAATACAGATGGGGCCTACCTCATCCTCATCTTCTCCAACTCTCAGGGCACCCTCCTACAATCCAATCCAATTCAACTCAATAAATCACTGAGCCTCTATGGTTTCCCATCTCTCTGCCCTAGCTACCACGTGTATGGGGAAGACTTCTGTGACCCTAGAATATCCCCATTCCTCTAGAACAATTATAACTCTGCACATCTCTCATGGCTTCTTTTATTTGAAAACTGTTTACATTTCTAAATTTCCTGCCCTTACTAACATGAATTCGGAAATTTCACAGGGGACAGACACATATTTATATTTATATTGCCTGGCAAGCAATCCTAATGTACTCAAAAGGTGTTTGTTGAAATAAATTTAATTACTGTTATAAAAACTGTTATGATCATGGCTATGAGGTAATAAAGCACCTGCGATGAATATTACCAATATTCTTTTAACCCATGGATACCATCATGTCTATTAAGCAATCTACATACCAAATGGGCTGCAGCAGCTATCTTATATTTGCAAGTTTTGCATTCTTTCCTTTTTGGAATGCTCACTTTCTTAATAATGTGATTCCATGGTAGTGACCAATAAAAATCTTAACTTCTCCACTAGGAAGGCTGGCCAGATTAAACTATCTCCCTCATCACAGTGATTTGTCAACTGGTGAAAATTTGAGTATCTTTTAAGAAACTGATATAGAAATGAGGGGGGGGGGGCACATAATATCTATAAGGGTACCTGATCCCTAACCAGGCAAAGTGAAGACCAATGGGAGGCCCCAACTTTACCTGTACAATGACCATTTATGTACCTAATCCTGAATTGTACTCCACATCTTTAAAATTAAAGAAAGAAACATATAGAAATAAAGGGAAAGAGCGCAAATTATTTTCTTTCTTTTTAAAAATTTTATTTTAAAGATGTGGGACACAATTCAGGATTAGGTACACATGTGGATATCACACAGGTAAAGCTTGGGCCTCCCTTTGGTTCTCACATTGCCTGGTTTGAGATCAGGTACCATAGTTGATGCTGTGTCCCCCCACCCCTATCCCAGCAGTATTCCATTACCGCCAATCCCTTTCTGATAGTATTATGGTACTATCAGGGTCTGCTTATGAGTGAGTACATACGGTACTCTATTCTTAGTTTCTCTGATAGATCACTGAGTATTATGGACATTATACCCATACAAGTCCATATGTTTGTACTTCTTTATGGCTGCATAACAGGTATAGTATTAACAAACTAATGGTCAAGTATTTACATACCTTAATAGCAGAAAAGCTAGTAGGCCCTTTTTCAGATTATACAACATCTACCCTTACAGTAACAAAGATGCCCCATAAATAGATAGGCATAAATAGGCTGTTTAGTTTAATTATTCTTAATTGACTTTGGGCATTTTCCATCTTTCAAGGTATTTTTGTATTTCGTGTGATTTATTATACTTATGTTTTTGAAATAATGTGTGATGTTTTCTTATTATTTTCCAATGTTTTAAAAATATTACTATATTTGTCTTCTCTTTATTTTCATTAGAAACATCAGCTGGTGCCTATCTCTGCCTCCACAAGGACAGAGTCTGCTAGGAATAAAGCTAACCAGAAGAAAGCAAGCAAAACATGGAAAGAAAAGAGAGAAAAGTAGTGTCACTTGAACTACTGGATATCTAGGCATGTTGAAGATCAACCTGTTGGATGTCCAAGTGAAATAAGCCAACAAATCCTCCACTAATTTGTTTGACACTTGACTAACTGAGAGTGTAAGTGAATACACAAGCCGACTCTATTTTTTAGACCGAAATTTCCTTATGTGTAAAATGATGAGTATTAAATAGGTAAGTTTTAAGGCTCTACTAAATCCCCTTCTGGTTGAGGTTTTAAAGGCAATTAGTAACAGTTTGATTATTAGCTTTCTAAAGTTCATTCCAATCAGGCTGCCTGTCTGCATGTTTCCCTGGTCCTCAATGCCCAACACTCTCCTCTCTTCATACTCTTGTCAAGATCTTCTCGCTTTCACCTCCTAAAAACTGCCAGATACCTTTCCAATCAACAACAATCTTCTCTGTGCTTCTTTAGGCATTACAGCCTCTACTGTTATTGTAGCATTTAGTTCTGTGCATTCTAGCCCCACACTATTTGAACTCCACTAGCTCCTTGAGGACTTTATTAATGATTCTCTGTGTTCCTCTCATAGGTCCCTGATATACCTGAACATTCAGAAAACATTCAGGGGCTTGTTGATGAACCAACATTTTACAATCTACAAAATATGAAGCCTAACATTTCAAGAATTAGCTGAGGACTTCCAGAAATGGGAATTATGAAATACTCTAGTGAGAATATAAACTGATATAACCAATTCAGAAAGAGATGTAGGGGTTTTTTGTTGTTTTGTTTTATTTTATTTTGTTTTTAAGTGCACATACTCTACAGATCAGCAATCGTGTTTTTTGGTATAGATCCTAGAAAAACTCACACACTTTCACAAAAGAGACACAAAACATTGCAAATAACCTAAATGTTCAGTAGGTTATAGCTACAGATATATATATACTTTTACCTATAGTTCATAGGAAAAGTATAAAAGTGAGCTACCATAACACACAACACATCTATGATATAGTTATCTTGAAGAGAAAGAGAACGAAATCAATGGAACTTCAGCTTTTGCTGTTAGACTTTATTTAAAAAGAAATCTGAAGCAACTATGACGTGTCCACAATTGCTAATTTCAGTTGGTGTTGGTTGATATAGGGCTACTTTTCTTTATTTTAAAAAAATTTCAATGCAGAAAAATGATTGTTATTTGTCCTTTATCTACATTTTGGCCTCTCTCTAATTCTATCAGATTCTCTCCTTGATTCAACTTAGGTGACTGATTCAATATTTGCACGCAAACAAATAAATAAATACAGTTACATAGAAAGTATAAAGCTAATCATTATACTCAGTTAAAAGTCCCTCTCAACTCTTCTCATTCTCATCCACTGCTTCGGAATTAATAACTACTAAAGATGTAACATGGTTTCTTCCAGGTCTTTATGCATTTGTATTCACATATATGCATATATTCAACTATATGGTTTAGTATTTGTAATTTATGAGAACATTTTTGCCTTTAATATTCTATAGAATTTTAAATGCTCTTAATATTCATATGATGCTCTTAAAGATCTATAAAATAGATATACTGTATCATAATTTAGGTATTTCCTTATTACAGAATATTTGGTTGGCATTTAATTTTACCTATTAAAATAATGCTGCAAGAGTCTTGTATATAGTTCTTTTTATATATGTACAACTGTCTCTCTAGAAGATGTCTCAAGAAGTTGAATTTTTAGTTTGAAGGGTGTTTTGAAAATTTGATAACTACTTCCAAATTACCTTCCAATGACAGTAACTAGTCAATGATGGAAAGTGCTAAATCAATCAAGGGGTAGAGGTGAAGAGGTCATTCTAGGTAGAGGTGGAAGCATGAAGGAAATACAAATGGACAAAGTGAATGTGGTGCACAGGAACATGACAAGTTGGCATTTCCAGAGCAATGAGTAGGAGGTAGAGTAGCGTAGGGGTCTGATTCTAGAGGTAAGGCCTACACCACTTCATGGTGCATGGCCTTTAATACCACAGCTTAAATGCCATGACAAGGAGCTTTTAATTCATACAGGAGATAATGTAGAATCCCAGAGGATTTTCATAAGTAAAGTGCTCTTGTCTCTTGTTAGCACAAGGATAGATTTAAACTGAGATACAACTGGAAGATAGACCAATTAGACCAATTAGAAGCCGGAAGGATTGGCCTACAGGAAAATGAAACAAGTCTCACCAGAGCAATGATGGTGGGTAGAGTTGTAAAGAAAGAGTCAAGAAATAGATGGGAAGCCAGGCTTGGTGGCTCAGTCTGTAATCCTGCGCCTTTGGGAGGCTGAGGTGAGTGGATTGCCTGAGGCTGCGGGTTCGAGACCCACCTGGGCAGCGAGACCTCATCTCTACAATAAAATCACAAAATCAGCCGGGCGTGGTAGCGCATGCCTGTAATGCTGGCTACTTGGAAGGCTGAGGCGGAAGGATCGCCGGAACCCAGCAGGTCGAGGCTGCGGTGGCCGGGAGCGGCCACTGCACTCCAGTCTGGGTGACAGAGTGAGACTCCAACTGAAAAAAAAAAAAAAAGAAATAGATGGGAAGACAAAACAAAAACAAAAATGAAAAAGAGAAGGACAAAGACACTTTTGAGATGTGTGAGATAAGGAGAAAAAAGTTTAGTACTGCTGCAAGGACAGGAGTGAAAGGTAGGATAATTAATTAAGATGGGCAATATAAAGAAGGTGGGATTGGCAACAATATGATAATTTAGTTCTAGACTTACTAATATAAAACTATAAATCCAAAACTCAGATACATACATGCATCACAGACTTAATAGTGGTGTTCAAGATAAACATGGGGGAAGCCATCAGTGTACAAATGGTATTTAGAATCATGTCAACTGAGAGGAACAGTAGTAGATGAATAAAAGAAGAGAAAAATGACTGACATGAGTTTATTATTCCAAATTTTAGAAAACAAAATGGGAAAATATTCCTGAGATCAAAGAAAAAAAGTCCTATAGGAATTTCATTACAATATTATGATAGTACACTAACATCAGCATATAACTGTTTTAGAAGCCAGAAGAAAGCTCTGTGTTTGTAGGTAGAAATAACTTATAAATAGGAAGTAACTTAGAGAATCTCACCAGCTGGAACCCTTCCTTTAAATATTTTTTAACATAATATAAGAATATTACTAAACATATGCTAATTGAAGAAAAGATGAGAAAAGCCACTCAAAATCCCAACTTTTTAAAATAACTCTTGAGTGTTTTGTAAATTTTTTTCTTGCCCATTTTTCTGTTTTTTATTTTAAAATTACAATTGTTTATCTAAATATTGAATAACAATATTTCATTTCATTTTAAATTATACCTTTTTTCATACTACCATGAAACCATCATAAACAAATCAACTGGTTAAATTCTATCAACTTGTTTCAAGTCAGTAGTCTCTAACCTGGGTATATATTAGAATTTTTTAAAATGCAAATTTCAGTATCAATTATACAACTATTTAATAACAGTTTCTGGGTGGGGCCTAGGCATCAGCATTTTCTCAAATCTTTCCAAATGATTCTAATCTACAACCAAGTCTGAGAACAACTGATATTAACAGTAAACACTTAAAATATATTCTTTACTTACAATTGAAATAGCACTGATGTGAATATCTTAGTGTATATCTTTTTCTTATAATCACGAATACTTTAAGATAGGTTTGCTGAAGCAGCATCATTAATTCATGAGATAGAAGTTGTTTAATGACCTTCTGTGAACAATGCAACTGACTTCTCAATGAGTTGTTTTGGTTTATACTCTCACCAGTAGTATACAAGCAAGAAACATCATTTGGAGTCAGGACTGATTAATTTATGAAGTAAACTAAAAACAGTCCCCAGGGGTTGCTTTAACTTACATTTTTATAATGATTAGTAAGACCGAATACTTATCCACATACTTGTTTGTTCTTTAGTTATATGCAATGGAGCTCCTCTGCTGTTCATGTCTTTTGACCATGATGCTAGAAGGTCATTTTTTTCTTGCTTTGATAATTTATTTATATAGTACCTTTAGCACAGTAACTAAAAATATTTTCTCCGTGGGCTGATGGTCACCCAATAGTTTGCTTTTCAGATGCAGGCATATAAAATGTTATATAACCAGTTATCTCTATCTCTTTCTTTCTGGCTTACTTTACAGCTTCTGTGAAAAGTTGTTTGCCAGTCAATGGTAGATTTAAATGTTATGTTTACATTTCTTCTCATTTTTTCAATGGTATTACTTTTTATATTTAAATTTTCTATCACATCTCTATCTTTCTCAACATAAAACACAACTAGCACATCACATGTTCAAGAAGAATCTATTATTTTTAATGGCTTTCTACAGTTCAGAAAAAAAAAGTGCTCCCTTGTCTATTACTTCATTTCTGATTCATTCTCCTATCCCTTCTCTCCAAAAGACTCTGGTACCTCTCATCTGAAATTCCTTGATCAGCAGTATGTCAAAAGAATTCAGCTCAGAGTTTTGCTGGCTATGAGAAAAATTTTACCTTTAAATGTTTGATAAAGGAAATGTCTAAAAATAACCAAACGGACCACTACTGTTGAGATTGGCATTCATACCAGAAGACAGATGTCAATTTAATTTAGCTTTTCTCTCTTCTCTCTCTTCCTCTTCTTTCATTACCCCCCAATGTCTCAAGATACTTGTTCAGTGGTGGTCTTTCACTTTGATTAGAAGTATTACCATATACAGATATTTATGTATTTATGTATGTATGTATGCATGTATGTATGCATTATTTGATTTGGAGTCTCACTCTGCCCAGGCTGCAGTTAAACAGCAAGATCTTAACCACCGCAGCCTCGACCTGCTGGGCTCAGGCAATCCTTCCACCTCAGCCTTCCAAGTAGCTGGGACTATAGGGGTAAGCTACCATGCCCAGGTAATTTTTTGATTTATTGTAGAGATAAAAGCTCACCATGTTGCCCAGGTTGGTCTCAAACTCCTGAGTTCAGGCAATCCTCTTGCCCAGACCTCTCAAAGTGCATTACAGGCATAAGATTACAGGCATAAGCCACTGTATCCAGACTGAGATATTTAATACACATACTGCTCTAGAAAAAAAATTTTTTTTTGCTATAAAATATAAGTTTTATGAAATTCAAACATCACAGTTATTCAGGATGGGTGTGAAATATATCTGTAAAATTTAGATATGATTATAAAGGAAAAACAAATGTCACTTTACAAAAGACCTAAATTCAAGATAAGACCTCTTATGGAAACAATATGCTTTGGAAAGGAAGTATAAATACAAAGGCTAGTGAATTAAAGCATACTTTCCTTCCCCAAACCTAGTATGCAACACTTAAATATACATCTTAACAACCCAGCAGTAGGCCTAAAAGAAATTTAATACACCTAGCTCTTGTTTTAATTTCATCCTCAGGGAAATATGATTTGTGAGAGACATAAGTTGAGAGCAGGGGTTGCAGAAATGCTTATGTCTGCTACAAGCAGATATTAATACTCTTCCATGCAGAAAAAACAGTAAAATAAAGGTCAGGATAGACAGGATCAATGCAAATGTTTGAAGAGAATAAAAAGTAAAGTTTCAGGCTAATAGTTTTTAAAAGCTATAAAATTATATATAAATACAAATGAACAAATTCCACAAGTAATGCTACTAATAGGTTATATATGTAGTACCTCTGTTTTATAGAAATAAATATCTTCCTTAGGAAAAAATGCGCATTTTGATGACCCATGAGAAGAAATGTATCTTTAGACAAAACAAAATTTCTTGTGCATTATTTGACAGCAATATCAACATTCCAACCAGATATACAGAGACTCTCCAGAGAACAACTCCAATAATGCAAAAGAAGAACAATATGTAAATGTAATCGGGGTAGAAAGACTGAGAAACAGTGAACCAAGGTAATAATTCAAGAAAAATTATTTTAAACCCGGGGCCCTATTTAATCAACTAACTAAATGGAAACTGATTAAACCACTGTTAAAATTATAGAGAACCATCTATGTTTACATAACAACAGGAAAAATATTATTTTGTCTCCTTTCATGTTTCAATCTTTCTAAAAACACAACTTGGGATATCACAGCTTCTGTCCATTTAACATCTTATTTAAGTAAGCAAAACTCCAAACCACTCATTTAACTTGAATTAATATTCTTAATCTTTTAATATTGCCACTTAAAGCTTCCAGGAAATAGTTCCTTGATGCAGCTGCCACCTAATTTCATGAAATCAATATTTCACTTAAGCTAAGTCAGGAAATCTTAAGGTGCTAAATTCAATTATAAACATTACTTCATGAGCTGATAAATGAAATATAACACTGACGTCAAAATCATTACAGATAAATAAATGGCTTTACCTCTTATTTTTGGGGGGTGGAGGTTGTTTTCTAAGGTACTAGTAACATAATTAATAACAACATATCCTGTTAGGATGATAATAACAGCTTTAATCTTTCTTCACCAATATCAGTTTACAAGCCAGAAACATTATCTCCAGCTATACCCAAAATACATCCTACTGTGTTGATAGAAAACAGCTACTCATCAATATAAAAAGGAAAACTACTAATATTTATCCAAACTTAATCGAAAGAGGAAAACAACTATTTACTGAAATCCAGACAAATTACTGTTTAAGCAGAATGGAAACATTCACCATATCTCTGTCATTACAGACCATGTTATACAGGAAAGCAGTGGTTACCCGAGGTTCCACATAGAAATATTTTACAAACACATTAACAACAACAACAACAACAACAAGCTTCTATAAACAGTAAACACCTGGCATTTGTCTTCAAATGCTGTCTTCCTCAGATAATTACTAACTACCTGATTGACTTCCATGCACCGATCCTTATAGTAATTTCCTAGAATCCAATATGGCTCATCATTACTTCATTTTTACACACAGGGTAAACAAATGTCAGAACAATGATATAAAATCCAAGATTCTAAACCTGTTTATTTGTAGGTCATGAAATTTTGTTCCGTTTGTCACTTGGCTTGTCAAACTAAGTTTTAGGGAAACTTTGGAGGTATTCAAAATAAACATTATTCTAGTACATATCTATGTCTCTCATTTCCTCCTTGATTTGTTCATATTTCCTAACAGGTATTTTTTCCCCAGTTTTATAAATCTTTTCTCTGTGGACCCCCACTTCAAGTCTAACATTTGCCTGTAGCTCACTGTGATAGAAAGACTGAACTTTGGAATTAGCCAGATGCAGGCTCAAATATCAGATCTAAGTGTGAGAAGTTAGACGAGATACCTAACTTCTCCCAGTGTCAATTTCCTCATATTTGAAATAAAGAAATGGCATCCACTTTTCAATGTTACTGGAATAAATGGGCTAAAAAAAAAAAATAGAAACTACTTGGCTCAATGCTTGACACTCATCAGTTACTGCATAAATGTTAGTTTCCTGCCCTTTTGCCAAAATGACATTCAACAGACGTTCTAATGATATTTACAGAAACATACATCTGTGTTTTCTTTTCAGTTCTTTACCTGTATTCTACTCTTAGACCTAATAAAATTCCTCCATGCTCAACACTCTGCATTTCAAGGAAAATACTGAAATCAAGTAATGTAAATAAATAACAACCAAGAAGAAGCACCAAATTTCTAAGAAACATGTTCAAAGTTGAAGAAACTCTTGCATATTTCCTTGTGAAAATGCTCAAGGAAATGCTCAAGTTTAAGGTAAAGAGGAGGCAGTATGCTTGCAGCAACATTCCTTAAAACTGCAACCCAATTTGATTCTCATTAAAACAGAGTCAGAATAATGAAGTGCTTTCAGTTAAGATAAAACAAAACGTTCAAAGGGAAAAATCAGACATCAGCCTCAAGACTATTTGTTAATGTAGTCAAGTTACTTTACTTAAAAGAGTCCCAAGCAAAAAGGTGAACAAGTAGACTACAACTTCAGCAAGAAAGATCATGGAGATGCAGTCAATGTTCACAGGAAAGAAGGCTCTGGATATATACCAGAAAGGAAAATAAAACATTTCTATCTAATATGACAATAGGATTTTCATGTTTAGATACATTTGTAGTTAAAATATGGTCACAGTTTATACAAACTGTAATTCAGACAGATAAATTAGAATGCACACCAGAGCCTCCCGAATTTTCACTTTCCAACAATTCACACTTTCTCAGTTTCCATTCTAGTCTGCACTGTCACACTGACGAAACAGAAATAACATATGTGAGCGACATCCATCTGGGAATCACTTTCATAACCTTCTACCCATTCACATCACACCGCCTGGCCATCAGGAATCTAGTTGTCCTCATGCCCACTAGATAAACAGGGGAATGAGTGACTGCTATGGGGTTCCATATGGGAAGACCCTCAATGTCCATTTTCACCCAACGTCACTAGCCGGTACCTACCCGGAAGGAAGGAATGGAACCACTTCAATGCAATCCCAGCCACTCCTGCTAGTTCAAGCATTCGGTTCAGCATCACCTCATGACCAACACGAAAGCAGCTGAGGCTCTAATATAATCATCATGGAAAGTTGTCCCAAATCCTTCATTCGAGGAAGATCCTTCATACACACCAACGCTGTCTCCAAGCCATGCCGGGGTCTGAAACCAGACTGGAAAATATTATATATGTGTATATATAGTAAAACTCCCACAAACCACGCTTCTACTTTGTCATATTTATTTACAGCTGCTTAACCGATCCTCAGATATAAATATATATATATTGCCTTCTCAAGGTGAAAATGTGAACATTTAAGGAAAGATCCTTTCCATTGTAGAAAGTAAACTTAAAGCATATGAAGACCTGGTGCTGCCTGGCAGAGTAGTTGAGGTGGTCCCAAATGGAAAATACTTTGTCCTAAAGGGAAGAGAGAAAACACAATATTGGTTTCCAAGGCTAATCTTCTAAACTTGATGGATAGGATCAACCTATCCAATATTTTTAAAAGGAAAAAAACAAAAACAAAAACAAGCCTTGGCTCTTTCAGAAGACAGAATAGTAATGCCAGACAAACCCTTGAAGCTATATTGGGTATTACTGAACGTGCCTTGCCTCCTGCTGAATCCCACTGTGTGAACTGCACTTTCATAATCCCGCTACCATCACCTTGATTGCATGAGCAGACTCTATGGATCAAAGAGCTCGAGACTGACTGCAATTCCTTATCATGGAGACAGGGCCAGGACCCTTAGAATGAACAACCTCAAATGGTAAGAAAAATGTAAATTTAATCAATAGAGCCACATGAGCTGTTGTTCATCAAAAGCAAACATCATTCAAATCAACTAAAACATTTTCAATTTTCTTTCTCACTCCTAAAAAGGAGTGAGAAACAAAGTGATAGACATTACACAAAGTAGTCAAAGTTTATCCAGAGAATTCACTGTTTTTATGTTCTGATTTCCTTTTCTGTAAGATTGAAGAAAATTTCCTTTTTCCTTATCCCTTTTATTTATACTCATACAATACTGACAACTAAAACTTTCAATCCCATCACACAATTTTACCAAGTTTCTCTATTTCTAGAATGTGTCTAAAATAAAATTAGATGGGTTAAGTCACTTTTCTATGTAATTACCCTAAATTATTTTTGCATCAAACAGCTATCTACAAAATAGCTCATCATCTATAATTCCATTTAAATTAATACAGTTCTCTCTTCTCATCTCCATTTAACTTGCTCTATAGGCTGGAACCATTGCATCCTTGTCAGTTACTTTCCAAAACAACTTGAAAATATCCATCTGGTGTACTGTTTCCACTGCCTACTAGGTATATACTTTGGTTCCTACATCAATTTTTCTGTTGTGTTATGGATCTAGAAACCTTTTAGATAGATTTGTACCTGAGATTTATACTAAACATAATTCTTGTTATGTTTTTCTGGACACTCTCCACTAACTTTACTACATCTCATAAAAAAAGACATGTCTGTCACTAAGGATAATACAAATGAATGACCCACTTCAGTAAAACAAAAAACTCATAAAATATTACTTTGAAAGGGATAGTCCACTTTGTTGCTTAGTAATATAAAATGTTTTTCCTCCTAAAATTTTAAGATCTCATGTTTGACATATTGACCTCTTGTTGCATCCTTAGGTTCTGCCTACAGTAAAGGAGATACAAGGACCTTTACCAACCATCCCTAGTAGATATTAGGGTGGCAGTGAGGGCAATAACCAACAGAAGCTAAGGCATTAGTGTATATGCAATTTATAAAAATCACAGAAATCAGATTGCTACTCATAAATAAAATACATTCCATATTTAGTTTAAGAGACAGCAAAAATATTTCAATATAATGGAAAACTCTTAGCATACTACCGACATTCAATAAATATTAAACTGTAAGAATCTCAATGATAAAATCACACACACAAAACATAGATTTTACAAAGAATTATTTCCTACATACTTATATGTACATCCCCTAAGAGACAGTAAAGTGGTTTTGTTCACTAAGGTCTGTTCTCCAAACTTTCACTGTGTGCATTTGAAATTTCATAATCAAATTTCAAACAAAATGTGGATGATAGTGTAAATACACAGGACTTTTAGATATATTTTTTCCACCAAAAAAAATACCAGTCAGGTAACTAGCAGGAATACTATGATGGTACTACATGATGATACATATCAGTTTGCAGGGTGAGAAAGCAGAGAAAACTCTACATCAATATCATACATTCAGAAGGCTCAAGTAGCCTAAGTATGAGAGCTAACTAAAGAAAGATACCCTCTGAATTATAAATAAGATCCAAATAAAACATCTCATTTAATGCAGAATAATTTACTTATTAGTATCTCGTACATTGGGAAAATTTCTGATCTTTGAGTGCCAACGTTAGTCACTAAAACATACTT
Source organism: Carlito syrichta (assembly GCF_000164805.1). Lineage (NCBI taxonomy): Eukaryota > Metazoa > Chordata > Mammalia > Primates > Tarsiidae > Carlito > Carlito syrichta. The sequence continues at coordinate 530,445 of NW_007249080.1, forward strand.
TAAAAAAACACAGACATTGCTTCATCAAGTAGCAGTAGTTTTAAATCTTGTCATAAAATCTGAATTAAGAATACAAATTAATAAGATTCCTCTTTTTAACTTCTGATAAAATCTTAGATTAAAAAATAAGTATTAGATAGTATTATGTATAATGTATTTCTTATGGAAACACGAAACATTTGGCATCGGTATGCCAAAATACTACTGTAAAATATCTTAGAATACAAACTGGACTTCATCCAATCTTGATTAACGTTCTCCAAATTTCTAACAAAGCAGCAAGCAGTGATATCTCATAAACCAAATATCTTACAATTGACAGTACATTTGCCAAGTTTTTCAGATAATTTTATAACAGCCTTATGCCATAGATTAAGAATTTTCAGTTCCTATATTTTACTGAAAAAGACAGAGAGAAAAAAAAAACTGACTTATCTAGGATAACATTCTGTTAGAAGCATAAATAGAGCTAGAATTCAAATTCCCACTCAATCAGAAAATATCATGGAGTCTTTTATATCAAGGACACCATAGGAAGGAGAAAGATCAGTGAGACATTGTAGTACTATTATAACAAGAGAAAATTTGAGATATTTTGTGCAATAGCAATGATAAAATGATGGATAGAAACTAAAGGAGTTAAAGAATTCCTCAGAAGGAGGTGGTATACAATATTTGAATTGAGCCTTGAAGGTGGGTCTTGAAGGTGGAAGGCAAGGCATAGAGAGGGACATTATGGGCTGAGCAGCGTTAGAGAGACCTGAAAATGTAAGGAATATGTGCATAAAGTATATAGGTAATTGTTTTTGAATGTAAAAATGATAATACCTGTTTAACATAAATCATGCTCAAGCATGAGATTGAATGAAAAATTAGATATGGCACACAGTGATTGGTAGTTGTTACCTAATAGGGACACCTCTACAGTTGCGATCATGTATTTTTTAGCCAGGAACATGTCTCCTGCAATAAGATGATATGCCCCAGCTTCCCTTTCAGCTCCTGCAAGTGTGTGCCTATTCAATGGGACATAAAGGGAACTGATGCACTCAACTTCCAGAACATGTTTTCAAAGGGACTATGTACACCCCTTTTTCCAGCTGTAAGTCATCCATCTCAGACCATTGGGTTAGAACAAAATCCTTGAAATGTCAAAGCAACAAGACAGAAGGAGTTGGCTTCTCGGATATCCTGGCATAGTAAAGCTATCTTATGACTCCTGGGACTATCTTCAGACTGTAACATGAGAAATGAACTTCTCTTTGATTAGGACACTTATTTTGTCACTTTATGATACCCATGCAAACTTAACGTCAGCTAATATAATTATAAAGCAAATAACAATCCAAAGTAATTTCTTGGATCTCAATTCTCAAAACCTAAGAAAAACAATCTGAAAATACTGAAATTAATTGCAAAGTGTTTTATAAAATCAGGAACATATAGTTATAACAGGCTTTCAAATCTATTTTTAAATTTCAATCTATATAACAACCTAAACTATAGAAAGTTTGGGGATCACTGTTATCATTTAGTAAGTGATGAATTAATTACAAAAAGTATTGGATAATTCCAAATTGTATTGAATTTAATCACACTTAATCAGTAAAATAATTAGAAAAAAATCAATAGATGAAAATTTGGCTTTTGCTGTAGGTTCACTTTAGTTAACAACATTTTTATTTGCCGACTTGACTTTCCAGACACCTGTATTTTACTGTGAGTATATTTAAATATGCAGCTGAGATCTATTTTATTTTTTACAGAAAATACAAGGAAATTTTTATAAACAAACACAAAATATTGGCAAAATGTGAATGAAGAAACAGAATGGGCTACAAGGCCATTGGGAAAATTTGAAACAGAATAGGTTTTGAATGAGCCTTTTTATTCAAACTGATCACAGACAAATCTACCAGCCAATATTCCATTCTCATATTATATACCTTCTAGAGAATAATTGGAATAAGAAACTCAATTAAATGATTTCTTCCTGCAAGGTCTCATTAGCTCGCCGTGCCTTACTGAGCTCAAGGGCTCTCACTGTCTGCCCAGGCAAAAAGGTAAGGTAGCCACAGCCCATTCTTTCTTCCTTCTGTTCTCAGATTCCTTTGGGTGAGGTCCTGATGGCAACGAGGAACCAATAAGACCAGAATCAACAATTTTCCATCATTATCTGAAGTATTACAGTTCAGTTTCTCTTGCACCCCTAACTGCTGCCAACAATATTACAGATATGTACTATTAGGGGCAAAGTCAGGTAATAGAGGGTGACCAGATCAGTGAAAACCATAGCCTAAGGAAAAATAGTTGCAAGGCATTTTCCTTTCAATAGTACCTTAGAATAGAATGGTTATCTTTATTTTCTTTAACAGGGTTTGACCTTCACTTACTTTCATATATACTTCTAGACTTTTGCATATTCTTCTCGAATTCTGAAATGACCAGCCTCTTCTAAGTTTAAAGATGAGTTGAATATTCACAAGCTCTACTATTGTGGACAGCTCACTTACTTTTCTAAGTCTTAGTTTATTGATCTGTAAAACAAAAGCCTAAGCCTATAAGATCTGCAAAGTCCTTACCAGAAACAAAATGTAACTCTGAGTTAAACCTCATTCACATCTTAGTTTGTATCCTAATGCAAATAGGGGCTGCTCTGAATGATCTGTTTATAAGAGGATGCTTGCTCTCAGGTCAGTTCTCAAAAGCATAAAGTTGGAATAGTAAAGACAATAGTAAATAATCTCTTGTGGAGACAGATCCTGACCTCTCTACAAAAGAACATAACTTCTCAGCTATTAACAATTTTTAACCTAATCTGTTATCAAAAAGGCATAATTTAATAAACTAGAAAGTGCTTGGGAAACTAGGTGGTTAGAAGTTAAGTGCGGAAAAAACTAGATTTAAAAGTTTAGAAAATTATCTGCCCCAATTTACTCAAAATACTTCAGAGACTATTTCACAATTCCTCATCACTTTCATATGAAAAAAGAAGACTGTACCACTGTCCCTACTATACAAAGTAATTTATAAAACTAAAAATTAAAAGTCATAATTGTCTGGTTATGGTAAATTTTCAACTTATCAATCAAGTTAAAATTTCCAATATCAGGGTGATATTTTTTAAATGAACAGTTATTAAGGTTAATTTTTTTAAGTGAGAAGTAAAGATTGTTGTTTTCTTTTTCTTTTTTTCTTTTTACAAGAGTCATGTGCATCTTTGCCAGGCAGAGCATACTCCCTTTTAAGAATTTTGGCAATTCCTACTAGTACTTCCTGTGTTCCTGATCAGCACTTTCTGTCTTGTAGTGGGCAAGAGCTGGGGAGCATAGGGGGTTAGAGACGGATTTCAAAGTGGGCTTTGCTAATCCTAACACTTAAGAAATTAAGATTTCAGCGAATCTTTAGACTATCCCTCTAGCGACAACCTGTTCCAACAAATCTTCATGAATGCCATTTTTCTATTTCTAGCAACCAGCAGGTCACCTTCAATGAACAAAAATTAAGCAACAAATTGAATGATAACCATTAGACGAATTGTTGTATTTCATGCAGACACGCTAGAGAAGAATTAAGTTATGAAAGCACCTGAAAGACAGCATGCTCTGCCTGGCACAGATGCACATGATTTTTTATAAAAAGAAAAAAAGAAAAAGATAAGAATGATGTTTTTATACTTCTCAGCGGGAGTAGAATAAATGGCTAAGAGGACAGTGGGTGAATAAATGGTCACGATACACAGCATATATAACAGTAAATTTTCTCTAATTATTCTCTACTTAAGAGCATTTCTAGGTTAAGAAAGATGCAGCTTCTGAAACTATATACTCATGTATTCATTTGGACCTCTTCTTTTTCTCTAGACACATCTCTTAAAAGAAAATGAATGTTAATAATTTAGCCTCCCTCTATCCCCCCAAACATGGGTTAGACAATCTCATCTATTTCCATTCAACCATTTTCACAAGTATAAAAACTGTCACCCTCTAAAATTGCCTTTTGGATTAGCTACAGTTTGTTAGTAATTATTATTTGACTGGTCACATTTAGCAAGTTCCCCAGAAACAAGAATTTCAATCTATAAACCTCAAATCAAGAATAAAACAGTGATAATCCCACAAAGTCTTCAGTTCTTTTGTTACCCATCCTCACAGCATGATCTTCTAAAACAGTAAGCATTTACATTTTTAAAGTATCTTGCTGACATTCATAAGCCCAAATTTTTACTCATATTCATCCTTCTCCTGATGGACAAGCAAAACAGTTTGTCTGAGATTTTGCAAAACAAAACAGTGTGTCTAAGTAGGTTCTAGAAAATTTTTTTTTACCTTGCAAATTTATTTACAACTAGGGTATAAACTGGAAGAGTTTGAACACACCTAGCTAAAAGCTAACATTTCATTGATGAGTAACGTGCCTAAGACATCAACAACCAGCCAGTAAAGCTGTTTAAGGTAATGGGGTAGTATTTACTCAATAGAATCTTATAACCAATAATATCTTTTTAAGTCAAAATTTTATTAGCATTAGACTATAAATGTTTAAAAAGGCTAAGAGAAACTGGCTCTAAGTCAGATAACAAATCCCAGGCTTTTCATTTGCTAGTTAACCTTATCTGCTTCTGTTTCTTTGTCTGTAAAATGGGGAATAGTATATCTACCCACCACAAAGCTGTTTTAAAAAAAGATAATTCAGGTAAAATCCTTAGTATAAGCCCTAGTATAAAGGATCAATAGATGTTAGGTATTATTTTTATCATCATGTCCCTACTTCTTAATTTGCCTACATAAAACATGACACATCAGTATTATGCCAAGATAATTAATGAATACAAAGATATAAGTTCCTGACCTTAATAAACCTATATTTGTGATGGAAAGATATATGTCATATATTTATATATATATTTATATATATGTCATATATTTATATTTATTTATAAATTCAAGAGAGAATTGAGAAATTCCCGAGTTTAAAATTAAAAAAAAAAAAAACCCAATTAGGCATGAAGTTTAAAACATGCTTCACTGAGAAGATGCTAATAGACCTCATTAAGTAGCATGGAAAAGAATGGTCTGGAACCACATTGTTCCTCAGGTGCAGGGACTATATTTTATTCACCTATTAACCCAACTTCTACAGTCTTAAGAATACAGGATGTGCTCGATAAATGCAAGGAATGAATATATGCCTTAAAACGTCCACAAAGCTCCCAGGATCTTACCATATCTCTATTTCCATAACTTTATTCTAATTTCTCTGATGTTTCTCTAATTTGACTACTAAGCACCCTGCATATATACACCTGAGTACTGAGAACGTGCCCAGGAGATGATGACTAACAGACTGAAAAGAAGCCAGAGATCATATACAATCTTACACTGCACCTAGAACAGAACAGAACTCACAAAAACTGTTAATAGAATAATCACCTTAATTTAAGACACAACTCCAGTCAACAACTGTCAATTTGATTTTACTTAGGTGTGTGACAGGGCATAGGAAACACTTTTTGTGGTCCTTAGAGACATTTTTAGAAACTATACACTATAGCTTTTAGAAAACCTGGCTCAACAAAATATCATAATTTCGATTCCTTCTGAAAACAAATCAACTATAAAAAGAAGTTCCGTGTCAGCATATCAACTGTTTTGCATTTGAATTATGTTGTCAAGTTCATAACAATGAAGCAAAACTAAAATTATTTAGGCATGTGGCAATTAAGAACACAAGCAGTGAAATAAGAGATGAAGAGAAAAGCATCACTTAGGGAAAAAAATCAAATAAAATCACCCCAGTTAAATGCCTATTCCTCCCCAAAGATTTCTACCTGCATAGGATACTTAGAAAGACTCACACACAATGTAATTTTACATCCATTTCTGGTTCTATTTCTGCACTGAAATATTTATAGAGTGCTCAATGTTTCTGGAGTAAATTATACCTAGATCTTGATAAAGCTAAAAATCACCTAAATTACCTTTTTTGCTCAATTATTTGGAAGAATGGAGAAAGAAAGCTTGACAGAATAAAAAGATGTATTTAAAAATGGCCATTTCATAGCTATAATTGCACAGCTTAGTGGTTATTGATGCCTTGAGGGTTATATGCAGTCACCACAGCTATTTTTACCAAAGGCTTCAAATAAAATCCAAATCAATTTATGCTATGTTAAGGCACACATTATATTTGAACATAAAACTTCTTGAACAAGGTCTATATGTTAGGAATAACATATAAAAACATATATGAGCAGCAGGCAAAAAGGGAAGCAGGGTACACTGTATTAAGCATATAGCTATAAATACCTTCAAAAATAAATCAGATACTTAAAATTCTAGAAATAGTCTTGGATATGCCATGAATCTAGAAATGTTCCAAATTCTGAATTACTCTTATGGACTTAATGTGTATATATGCCCCAAAATTCATATGTTGAAACCTTAACATTCAGTGTGACTATATTTGAAGATGGGGCCTCTAAGGAAGTGATTAAGGTTAAATTAGGTCATAAGGATGGGGTTCTATCCTGACAGGATTGGTGTCCTCACAAGAAGAGACATCGGGCTGGGTGCGGTGGCTCGAACCTGTAATCCCAGCACTTTGGGAGGCCGAGGTGAGGGATTGCCTGAGCCCATGGGTTTGAGAACAGCCTGGGCAACTTGGTCAGACCTCATCTCTACAATAGATCAATATATTAGCCAGGCGTGGTAGCACACACCTGTAGTTCTGGCTACTTGGAAAGCTGAGATGGAAGGATTGCCTGACCCTAGCATTGACCTGGTCATGAGCGTGCCACTGCACTCCAGCTTGGGCAACAGAGTGAAACTCCAACTCAAAAAATAAATAAATAAATAAAGAAGAAGAAGAAAGAGACATCGAAGAGCTCGCTGTCCCTCTGTGCAGAGGCATAGAGAAAAGGTGTGATGGGACAGGAAGAAGGTGGCCAGCTACTCACCAGGAAGAGAGCCCTCACCAGGAACTGACCCTGACAGTCATTCATCTGGGAGCTCTATCTTCCAGAACTGTGAGTAAATATGTTTATATTTTTGTTTTTGGTGTTTTCTTTTTAATTAAAGTTTTACTCTGATGCAAACGCTGGAGTGCAGTGTACACTCATGGCCACTGCATCATTGACCTGGTGGGCTCAGAAAATTCTTCTGCCTCAGCCTTTCAAGTAACCAGAACTACAGATTTGTACCACTACACCCAGCTAATTTTTTTTATTTCTTGTAGAGATGTGGTCTCACCAAGTTGCTTAGGCTGGTCTCAAACCCCTGGGCTCAGGCAATCCTCTTGCCTCTGCCTCCCAAAGTGCTGGGATTATCATTTATGTTGTTTAAGCCACTTGCTTTATGGCATTCTGTTATGGAAGCTTGAGCAGACTAAGACAATCTCTATTAAAAGGACTTCAGTCTGGGAGCCAGGAAGAGTCTTGTTCCAAATGTATTCCACTACTCTGAGGCATTCTGTCTAAAGAGTACTTTCTCCCCAATCAGCAATCCAATCTCTTATCAATAATGTGATAATTACCAGAAATGTATGCCAGTGGGCATGCTTATACACACACATTCATGCACACATATACAACACAGTTCATTAATTTCTTTCAAATTAATTTCTTTCAAATCCTGAAAATAAAATGGGGAAAATTTCACAACAAATGGCAAATAGTCAACTGTGGCTGCAACATCGCATGCTTGACTAAAAAGGTTTACAGTTGCCCAAACCCAGGTTGATTAGGGTTGTGCTGAGAGTTAGAACCTATCTTTTAGGGTAAGAGCTCACATAATTTTTTAATTTAGAAAATGCTTCCACAGTAATACATAATCTATCATCCCCCTCAAGATTTGCTTCAATTATTTTGTCACTACATTAAAAAGTAGTTTTAGTTTAAAAAAAACTTATGAAATATTACACAGTTTAAACATTAGTGATATTCATGTACAAACTATGACTTCATATTAAAACAATGTTATGCTATATAATTTAAAACTAATTATATACAGAAAACATACAATGTCACAAACATTTTAAATGACATATTTTGGGAGAAATCAAAGGTAGACAAAAATGACCAGATTAGAAATTCAAAATTCAATCTAAATATAAGACATGATGTATGCATTCCTATATTACCAAAATATTATGATTTATACAAATAACCAATTAGATATCTAACTAGAAAAAAGGACCATACCCAATTCAATCAAATAATCACCAAACATACAACTAACAGGTAGCTTTATATTCATCACTTTCTATATATGATAGTCACTGAATACAGGAATGCCTCATTTTATTGTGTTTCACTTTAATACATTTTGCATATATTGCATTTTTTTTCTTTCAAATTGCAGGTCTGCGGCAACACTGCACAAAGCAAGTCTATTGGCACCAGTTTTTCAAAAGTATATGTTCATTTAGTGTTTCTGTGTGTATTTTGGTAATTCTCATAAGATTTCAAACTTTGTCATTATTATTATGTCTGTTATAGTGATCTTATCAGTGGTCTTTCATGTTACTATTGTAAGTGTTTGGGGCACCATGAATTGCTTCCATATAAAATGGAAAACTTAATTGATAAATATTGTGTGTGTTCTGATTGTTCCACCTACCAGTCATTCCCCTGTCTTTCTCCCTCTCCTGTTTCCTAAGACACATAAATTTTGAAATTAGGCCAACTGAAAATCCTACAATGCTTCTAAGTGTTTAAATGAAAGGAAGAGTCTCATAGCTCTCACTTTAAATCAAAAGCTAGAAATGACCAAGCTTAGTGAGAAAGGCATGTTAAAAGCCGAGACAGACTGAAAGCTAGACCCCTTGCACCAGTTATCCAAGTTGCAAATGCAAAGGAAAAGTTCTTGAAGGAAATTAGAAATGCTACTCCAGTGAACACATGAATCATATGAAAAAACAAAACAGACTTGTTGCTGATACAGAGGAAGTGTCTGTGATCTGAATAGGTCAAACCAGCCCAACATTCCCTTACACCAAAGCCTAACCCAGAACAATGTCCTAACTCCCTTCTTCAATTCTATGAAAGCTGAGAGAAGCAAGTAAACTATAGAAGAAAAGGTGGAAGCTAGTAGAGGTCAGTTCATGAGGCTTAAAGAAGAAACGATCTCCATAACATAAAAGTTCAAGGTGAAGCAGAAAGCACTGATGTAAAAGATGCAGCGCGTTACCCAGAAGATCTAGCTAAGAGCATTCATGAAAGTGGCTAAACAACAGATTTTCAATATAGATGAGACAACCTTATGTTAGAAGAAGATGCCATCTTTCACAGCTACAGAAGAGAAATCAATGCCTGGCTTCAAAGAACAGGAATGACTCTATTAGAGGCTAATGCAGCTGGTAACCAAGCTGAAGCCAATGCTTATTTACCATTCCCAAAAGCCTAAAGTCCTTAATTATGCTAAATCTACTCTTTTTATGTTCTATAAGTGGAACAACAAAGCCTGGATGACAGGTGCATCTGTTTACAGCAAAGTTTACTGAATACTTTTAGTCCATTGTTGAGACCTACTAGTCAGAAAAAAAAGATTCCTTAATTTATTAATCTTCGTTGACAATGCATCTGATCACCCAAGAGTACTTGTGGAGATTAACCAAGGATATTAATGTTATTTTCATATATGTTGGCAAAACATCCATTCTACAGCCCATGGACCAAGGAGTAATTTTGATTTTCAAGTCTTATCATTTAAGAAATATATTCCCTAAGGCTGCAGCTGCCATAGTGATTCCTCTGATGGATCTGAGCAAAGTAAATAGAAGATATTTTATTAAAAAGTTCACTATTCTAGATGCCATTAAGAACATTAAGAGTCATGGGAGGAGATCAAAATAGCTATTTTCTTTTTTTTTTTGAGTCAGTCTCACTCTGTCACCTAGGCTAGAGTACAGTGGCATGCTCACAGCCACCACAGCCTTGATCTGCTGGGTTCAGGTGATCCTTCCACCTCAGACTTCTAAGTAGCTGGAGCTACAAGCTCATGCCACCATACTGGGCTAATTTTTTTATTTATTGTAAAGACAAGATCTCACCAAGTTGCCCAGGCTGGTCTCGAACTCCTGGTCTCACACAATCCTTTCACCTCTGCCTCCCAAAGTGCTAGGATTACAGGTGTGAGCCACCGTGCCTGGTTCAATATAGCAATATTAATAGCAGTTGGGGAGTACCTGATTCCAACCCTATGAATGACTTTGAGCGGTTCAGGACTTCAGTAGAGGAAGTAAATGCATATGTGCTGAAACAGCAAGAGAATTAGCATTAGAAGTGGAGTCTGAGGTTTTGACTTAATTGTTTCAATCTCATGACAAAACTTTCACAGGCAAGGAGCTGTTTCTTATGGATGTGCAAAGAAAGTAGTTATTTGAGATGAAATCTGCTTTGGTAACGATGTGCTGAACATTGTTGAGATGAAAACAAAGTATTTAGAATATTACATAAACTTACTTGACAAAGCAGCAGAAGTTATTGAGAGGACTGACTCCAATTTTAAAAGACGTTCTATTGTGGGTAAAAGTCTATCAAGCAGCATTGCATCTTACAGAGATATTTCATGAAAGGAGGAGTCAATCCATGTTGCAAATTTCACTATTGTCTTATTTTAAGAAACTGCAACAGGCACCCTCCACCCATCAGCAACCATCACCCTGATGGCAAGATCCTCCACCAGTACAAAGATTACAACTCGCTGAAGATGTATTTCTTGACAATAAAGCATTTTTAATCAGAGCATGTATATTTTTTACACATAATGCTACTGCATACTTAACAGACTACAACATAGTATAAACACAATTTTTTATATGCACTGGGAAACCAAAAATTTGTGTGACTCAATCTATAGCAATATTTCTTTTACTGGGGTAGTGTGGAATTGAATCTGTGATATCTTTGAGTTATGTTTGGATTAAGGATTATTCATTAAGAAAAGTTATTATAAATGGCAGTGGATGTTTGAGAAAAAATATATTCATAAAGGAGAAAGACAGGGAGGCAAAGTGACTGGACAAAAACAGAGCAATAATTCAGGTAATAAATGGTAAATATATGAATAATTGCAAAAAGTGAGGAAAAGGGAAAGAAAGACGTGCTTAGGAAATGAAACTAACACTACCCAGAACCATCTGGCCACAACAGTTTGGGAGAAAAGTGGTAAGAATGGCACTGATTGAGATTTCTAATCTGAGTAATGATGACAAGTAAAATTTTATGTCAACTAAGAACTAGATTATTCTAGAGGCTTGCTTGTACACATGTACACACACAAATATATGCAAATTGCTCCGTGTTTCTGTTTAATAACACCATTGTCTCATACATCCCTCTCTAAGTAGCTGACTGTGCACACCATTTACACAATGAGAGAATTAGATGTTAACAAATGGCAGGGGTGACACTGTAAGCTAACACTGTAATTCTAAAATGCCCAACACAAACAAACTAGACCACCATTTCAGTATTAAAGGAAGGATGCCAACATGGAGTCTGCAGATAAGAATTGATTTTGCAGTAGAAATTATATGCGTTTCTTTCTTATCTCTAGACAAAACATTGCAGCAGCAAGAAAGAATCATCTCCTAAAGCACTAATTAGCAACGTAAATCTCACCAAGAGCAATGCCAAGAAATTTTATTGTTCGTCAGTATACATGGTAATAGAATTTCTGACATTTCATCCCCCTCCAGAAAGACAACATTTTTAATAAACCAGAGAACAAAATGGAGATCCTGATTTCAGCACATCAGAACAGAGATTGCAACACAGAAAAAAGCCTTAAACAAGGAGGTAAAAATTAATTTATTCTTGGAACTATCAGTGGAAATAAAGAATTCTCATTAATACTACAATAATTACAAAATCTTGAATTGTCAAATGTATGTTCTACACCCCCAAATCTGAAATTTGTCCATATTCTGAGTAACATTAAACACAGAGAGATTGTGTATAACTCTGTAATTTTCGTATTGGGATGTTTAATTATAGTCTAATGCTATAAACAATAGATGAAATCTAACATAGTTGATGAAGTCTAACACATCAAGTATGGCATCTACAATATTGTAAATATACATCTTGTAGATATAGCCTTGCCCCCAACCTGAAAGGTTTTCATTGCTTTGTGTGGTTTGTTTGTGCAGACCACATATATTTTTTAATTTTATGACCACCTCACCCTCATTAGAAACTATTTACCCATTATCAAATAATATAATTACTATATATTACAGTACATGAATGACAGGTATCTTGTAATAATAAAGTCCAGCACATACAAAATTTGTCCTCACTGATGAATGGTTGCTTTGCTCTGTGTAAGTCATGCAAGCCTTATTCCGTGACTGTGCAACCCCTGGATATGTTACTGTAACAGAGGACACATTTCTTTGGAAGCATAACTTTAAAAATTACGTAAGACATGGCATCAAAAAACACATCCTCGGGCATTGAAAATCTCACAGATCTCTTTGTAAAGGAATGATAACTTCTGAACAAGCAAACCAAAAACAGAAGAGCAGAAGTGGGATGATCCCAAAATTCTTCCAAAGCAACACTCTAACTGCAGTCATTTCTCTTTTTCTACATAAATATTTTTACTTACTGCAGTCAAGACCATATTCTACAACAGTACCCTAACTCCCTGAGGAAGTGGGAATATTTAGTTAAGTACAAACAGTAATATCAAATATCCACCCACAAAAGCATCAGACTGGAATATGCATAATTTAGTCCCCTTTATACAAGCAGTATGGTTCTTTGACTGATTATAGGATTGTGATAATCTGAAAAGCCTTCCAAATAACTATGATTGATCAACTGTTGACAACCAATAAACACAATGGAATAGAAGCCTAAAAAGAGTCAGAATCAGTAAAGCAAGTGCTAGATAAACCAAAATTAAATCATACTGATAAAATCTTCTATTATACAGAGGGTAAGTAAAACTTATCAAATTTATTTTATACCATAGAAAACCAGATCTTAAAAACTCATACTATAATCATATTATTAATTCTTTTCCAACAAAACTCACATGTCCTTCTGACCATTTATTATATTCATATATCTTTTTTAAAAAACCATATAAAAAGTATTTATATTATTCTGGCTTTTCAATATATAATGTAATCATACTCTACATTTCATCAAAAACACAAAGATGATACACAGAACAGGATGTGGAAAAGTTGTCTTTTTATCAAGTCTACATGAAAAATATGTAATTTAAAGTGTTACTTGAAAAGAGGAAAAGATAGCATAAAATGTCAAAAATTTCAAATAACATAACAATATCACATATACTGGACACATTCAACTATCCACATTAACTTTGCCAGAATTATTAGCATAGTTTATTTTATTGCACATTACAATAAAAGTCAGTAGCTTTTACAGTGTTTGAAAATAAGCAATAGTACAATAACTTTACTTGTTCACAGATAATCTACCGGAAACTATCAGCACATATATTTGCAAATATTTAATGGGATTACCCCCAAAATTATTAAGCCTTCTTTTCATGTAAAAAAATAATAAAATAAAATAACTATTGAAGAAAATTAAAAATACAACATGTAATGTTAAAAAGAAGCTTCTAACTCTGAATGCAAGCCAAAGTCATGCTAAGCACTAGCAAATTAACATCTTGAGAATAAAGATTACTGACTCAACAACTACTTACTGAGTGTGTGCTGAGTGCCAGGAGTGTTAGGTACCTGCCCCCGAGGAGCTCACAGACAGACAGGGAAGCCATACAAGGACAAAATTATAGTGCAATGAGGTAAGTGCTCCGGAAAACCTGCCCAGCACACAGAACAGGAAGGACCCCACAGTACTTGATACAAATGACCTTATTTTAAATACAGTTTGGGATAATGATGGCTAATGATTTCTAGAAATGCAAGGTACAGTGGTGAAGGACAGTTAACATTACTTCTCATTCAGAGGAGACCCCCCCAGAGGGCTATGACCACAACAACTTCACAAGCACGTCCCTGTATTTAATCATGCTTATTACCAATGTGCATTTCTTGAAAAACACATAATTAATAAATACATAGAAATCAATCAGCTATGTTTGACCTCATGATGGTGGAATTTCTAAACTTTACTTAAGAAAAATACATATAGTTACACTTCATTTACTCGGTTCCCTTAAATATTTGGAAAACATTTAAGAACTTGGAAAGCATCAAAACTTTACATGAAGTAGGCAAAATTAAAGTCAACATTTGCTCCCTAAAACAACATACTTAGCATATAGGATGGTCCCAAACTCACTCAAAATTTACACATTTATTTTAGAGGTGATTTTAATAAGCAAACTAGAACTAGAAAAAAGGGGAAGAGTGAGCAGAGATACAGATGCCATAAGTAATGAGTTACCATTAACGGAAAGAAGAAAGTGTAAAGAAACAATGAAGTAAAAAAAAGAGTACAAAATCTTTAGGCTGAGGCCTCTTAGAGCAGAGGTGGTTTTACAGAAGAAAACTTAATAACAGTGTTCTCTTCATTTGCCTTTTCCCTTTCCTATTCAACTTGGAAATTGTTTGCAAACTCCTGGTTCATCAGTTTTTGTAACAAGGGATATTTCTGGAACAGAAGGGCACAATGATGATACTGAAGGGTGGGGCAGAGGGGGTACATTTAGAGGAATAGGAAGTTATGTTTTACATTTCAATGTTCTTGTTCTTGAATTACTCTTTAAATACATTGTTTTGTTTGGGGTTTTTCATTTGCTTTTGCTAACTATGTATGCTTAAAGCCCTTTAATATGCCATTCTGGGAGGACCAGCATTTTGAAACATTTGAAATAATGCTGTTATGATAATAAGTGTAATTAAAATACTGTTGGGAGCCATGGTACAGGAACTGTGTATATCTCAAGGTACATAACAACTGATAGTAGCAGCGTCACTCCTGTGGAGAAGAATATCTTAATGAATAAATTTCAAACATCTCCTTTTAGGAGATGCTTTTTACTGCCTGTGTGGGCAGATTCCTCTGGCACAAAGCCCAAAATAGACAGGAGTTTATATTCTTAGATTTTTACCCTCTCTCTTCTTTTGGCTATGGCACAAACATTTAAAGTGCTTTCTAAATGGCATAAATATTGTTAGGGTATTGTCAGGTGGCAAAGAAAAAATTAACTTCCAGTTTTCCCCCATTTAGTTCCCACTGACATCTGGCTTAGGACAGGATGTTCTTTAACAGAGCTCTTAGGTACTGTGAGCTACTAACCTTCCCAAGGTTGCTTCCACTTTATGGGGAACAATTATTGCAAACACAATGTAGTTACATTATCTCAGGCTATTTCTTCAGAGCAAGCAGGAAAAAAAAAAGAATTTCCAAAATAAAAATAAAAATTTAAGCAGAGGTGTCCCATACTCCCATACTCCATTAAATTGTGATGTCTATGGATCTAACTTGCAAAAGATACATTTAAATACCTAGAGGGTGGTGTTATCCACACATTATAGTTATAGGAGTTACAAGCAAAACCTATTTTGTAGGAAAAAGCCTCAGGAGGATATTCACTTCTCTTAGTAGTTTAGATAAACATCAATCAAAACATTCAAAAGGTAGCCCAGTAGATTTAATTTCACAAAGCTGCAACCACTGTATGCTCAATGACTTGCAGATAGACAATTCATACACAAAAATCTAACCTATATGACACAGCTAATTGCATACACACGTGACAACATCACAGCTATTTTATCTTGCAATAAACATCTTTTTTTTCCTCCTGAGTAATATTATCTTTATTGTTCCAAACTGCTGGCTGAAGCCAACACTGTAATATTAATGCATAAATAAAAATAAAGAATCATCATGGAAAAACAAAATGTGGTATATCCACACAATGAAATATTATCTGGCAACAAAAAAGAATGGAGTATTGATATATGCTATAACATGTACAAACGCTGAAAACAAAAAGCAGTTGGGCTTGGTGGCTCAGCCTGTAATCCCGTGCCTTTGGGAGGCTGAGGTGAGTGGATTGCCTGAGCCCACAGGTTCGAGATCCGCCTGGCAGCAAGACCTCATCTCTACAATAAATCAAAAAATCAGCTGGACATGGTAGCGCATGCTTGTAATTCCGGCTACTTGGAAGGCTGAGGCAGAAGGATTGTCGGAGCCCAGCAGGTCGAGGCTGCGGTGGCCGGGAGCGGCCACTGCACTCCAGTCTGGGTAACGAAGTGAGACTCCAACTCAAAAAAAAAAAAAAAAAAGCTAAGTGAAGGACGTTTGTCACAAGAGGCTATGTATTTGTAGGATTCCACTTAAATTAAATATCTAGCATAGTAAATCCATAGACAGAAAGTAGATTAATAGTTGCCAGAAGCTAGGGTAGTAGAGAATGGGGAGTGACTGCCAGTGTGTATGGGATTCATTTTAGCGTATTAAGAATGATCTAAACCGGGCTCGGTGGCTTAGCCTGTAATCCCATGCTTTTGGGAGGCTGAGGTGAGTGGATTGCCTGAGCCCGCGGGTTCGAGACCTGCCTGGGTAACTTGGCAAGACCTCATCTCTACAATAAATCAAAAATTAGTTGGGCGTGGGAGCACGCGCCTGTAGTTCCAGCTACTTGGAAGGCTGAGGCGGAAGGATCGCCAGAGCCCAGCAGGTCTAGTCTGCGGTGGCCAAGAGTGTGCCACTGCACTCCAGTCTGGGTGACAGAGTGAGACTCCAACTCAAAAAAAAAAAACAAAAGAGAATGATCTAAAGTTAGGTAGATCTTTGATCTAAGGTAGATAGATATGCACAACTTTGTTAATGTAATTTCAGCCACTGAGTTATACATTTTAAATGGGCAAATTTTAGTTGAAGAAGGGCATACCAAGCAGAGGCCTGAAATATAAGAGGACTAAATTTTCAACCGCATTTACTGGCACTTTGAATTTTATGAGACTAAGTTCATCTTTATATCCTGGGATCTATGTATTAAGCCTGTAAAAGTGTTTCTCTTTCACTCCTCACTTTCAGAAACATAATCTCCTCTTACAAGAAAGAGAAACGAGAATAACTTCAATGAGGACCTGTCACATAGTGCTGCTCTTTGTTAACAAAGTACCTTCTATATCAATACATCTAATGTAATTTATTAAGTTAACAGGCAGGTCCAAGGAAATCTTAAATCATCCAACTATTCCTCATTCAGAAAAGAATTTTCAGGTAATTATTTAATTCACAATAAACTACAATAGCAAAATCCAGATATATCTATTGTTTTGCATCTAGTGACAATTATTAATTAATGAAAACAAAACATTTTAAATACAAATACTGACCTTGTTTCTTTTAACCCTTCTTTCTGAATGACTTCCAATATCTGCTTTGCTGTCATTGGTGAGTTGGCGTGTTTTTCTAGTGCCTAAAAAATAAACACAAGATTCCTAGATTATTGCATGGAAACATACAAAATGAAAATGTGTGTGAATCATGCAATCTTTTTAATTTTTCTAGAGAAGGGGCTTTTATGTCAATGTACGATTACATTATATCACTAAGGTGTTCAAAGGGAGAATGTAATTTGAGGACAAGGGACATTTAAATTGGCAATTTATGCAACACAAAGGGGTCATTCTTCAAAAAATGTCACAAAGGCATATATACCAAAAAAGAAATGTGAAACCTAAAAACACCAAGTTATAAATATATATATATATATATATATATATATATATATATATATATATATGAATCCTTTATTTGAAAAATTGCTCATATTTGATGGTTAAAGAACATGTTTTCAGGCTGTTAAAATGTTTCCTAAGTTTCCAGGTCCTTGGAAACATGGAGGCTAAATACTATCAATAGCAGAGAACAGAGTGCTGGACAGAAACAGCCTCACTGGATTAATGGTCAAAATCTTGAAAGAAGCATACAGGAGCCCCAGCAACTCACTACAATGTTTTCCAGTTCAGCTCAGTTTCCTTTCCTTTGCCTTTTCCAATGAGTTTCAAGTAAACCCTTTCCTCTTTCCATTCAGCCCATCTTGTATCTACAAACTCAGTCCCATTTTCTTTCTCTCCTTTTCTTGTCTACTTATTATCTTGGGAAAGGAGGTTCTTTTCAACAAAGGTAGAGGAATACATGGGACATACTTATTTCCACAGGCTTTAGACCATCAGCCCTGGAAATCAGGTTCCTTTACTTTTTCCAGGGACTTCACTCCATTGTGCACCAACATGAACTACAGGAACCACACCTGGGTACGAGAAACAAGTCTATGCACATCTTCACAGTGACCTCCTCCAAGGGTAGACACCACCTAATTGAAGGTTCTAGATAGGGCTTCATGCTCACATCATGGCCCCATGCAGCTTAGACATACTAGAATGCTGTCTTGTGATTATTTACTAGAAGAATCATAATTACTAAGAATTAACAGGGCCACCCTAAAAAAATTGAAAAGTCTTCCAATGTCTGTCCGAAACGGTTCTGAGACATCTTATATTCAATGACCACATTCCAACTAATTCACAAGTGAAGGCTCTGCTCACCAATGCCTGTCAGCATGTGACACCCAGCCTGGCCCTCCTACTGGTTGGCCACTCACCTACTTTCCTCTTTGTAGTTCCCAGGCAATTTCCTGATTTTTCCAAACCCTGATCAGTCCTTTACCTGTAGTTGTGAAGTTCTTTAAAGAACACAAATATGAGCCACACTAGAACGAGGATATGGCAACAAGCATGTCAACAGGAAAGAAGGAAAATGGTCCTCACAGAGGACACTAGAGAACTGGACTGAAAACTGAACAAGGGAAAAACAAAATCATAGGTAACGTTGTACAGGGAAGGGGAGTAAAGTATAAAAATATTGGAAAAAAGGCAATAAGGAAACTGCAAAATAGAGCTGAGAGGGGGAAAGACTAGACCACAGGAAAAGGAGGAAGAAATAGACATAAAAACAAAAGGCTGACAGAATTTGTAAAATAAGAAGGACCATAGGGAGCACAGTGCAGAACTATGAACAGGGATGCTATGGTCACATGGACTACATAGAGAGAGTGGGCATGGCCTCCAACAAAAGGCAATGGGTCTCTCATAAGAAGGATGAGCAGGTCAACAGACACAGACACACAGCAGGCAAGTGAGGAAGAGGGGAACTGGATGGAGAGGCACAGGAGGGAGAAAGAGGAAAAAGAAGAGGGAGACAGAAAGGAGGAAAATTGAGCTGAACTGGGAATGTCTAAAGGCAAACTGATTAACTCTAGAAAGGGCCAAAGAGAAAACTCCAGTGTACTGGACAATGCTTAAACGGAAATTTGGGTGCACTCGAAAATTGGGGTTACTCACTGTGGAGGATTCCCTGTTTCTCTTCCTGAGTACAGGCCCCTCAGCACACCTGGGCAGCTCCTCCCAGCAATTGAGAGAATTTGCATAGCCCTGTCCCCTTCTCTATGACATCACATCCTACTCTATAAAGAAAGTAAAGTGCCAAGAATTACATCATGAAGTGGATGAGAGGCAGGAAGGAAATGATGAAGCCACACAAAACACCAGAAGCCACCCTCAGTTCCTGTAAGACAGAGAACGGAGACAGAAGGAGAGGTTCCTTGGTGTGAATAAGATTTACTGAACTAGCCAAGGGAACATTAGTAGAACAAAAGAAAGGGAGAGATTATCTTCATGGAACAAAACACTGATACCGTCAAAATAATGTGACACATGGCAGAGAGCACGAATCAGATTCACATACAGTCATACTCTAAAACACTAGAGTGGGGACAAGCTGCAGTCAGAGTAGGATGGCATCTTAAGCCATCAGACACGAACCTTAGATTGCCATTGTCCCAACAATCTCTTGGCCATGAGGCACTGCTTAGCCTGCTGGAACTTATATTTTGGATGTTTCCATAAGATATACAGAGTTTTCTATTTATACACAAGCAGCTCTTCATCAGTTTTTCCATTGACTTCTACTGCTTTAATGTTTAGAAATTCCCTTTTTTAGAGAGCATGCAAATACCTGCAAATGTTTCAAGTCTTGTTTATCTTTTAATTCACCTGAGATTTATATTTTTGTGGCAAGGTAAAGTATTAACTTGTGCCCCCACCTCTCAATAGTAAGCCAGATGTCCTCAACATACTTTGTTTCAAAAGCCATACATGGTTAGTGAGGCATCCTCTACCATATAGTAAGACAAGTACAACAAAAACTTTTCAATATATATAACCTATCTGGAAGTATGGGAACCCAATACAGAAAACACACAAAAGCAGAGCTGTTCTTGAGGAGCTAGAGATGGGAGAACTCAGAGCCCAATACTTAATCCTTCTAATGACTAAAGGCACTTCCAGGAATCTTGGAGGTCTCCAGGATAAACTGCAAACCACTGTCTGTGTGGCTCAGCCAGGAGTACTACTAGTGCCTCTGATTTTTCCATCAATGGTTGTGCCAGTACTATACCATTTTAATTGCTATATTATTATAATACACTTTACTCTCTGAGCAGGACACTGCTCTCATTATTCCCACTTAAATTTCTAATTATTCACTCCTTTATTTTTTCCAGATGAAATTAAGATTGGAGTTCAATAAACATCTAATTAAATTTTGAAGGAATTTACACACATTATTCTATTGAAGATTTCTTTTATAACCTGTAATAAGCTTTTTATTAATTGTTTTATATTTTCAGTTGCAACTATGAATACATTTTTTTCACATACTAGTCTCATATTTTATTGCTAATAAATATGAAAGTCACTGATTTGGGATAATTATTATCTATATGAACAGCTAATTGAATTCTTAATAGTTGTAATAGTCCAGAGTGCAGAATTATATTTTCTACAAATATTGTGAATTGTGTCTCTTTTCTCATAGTTCTATATTTTACTTCTCTTTCCCACATTATTTATTTTGGCTGACTGCTCTTTCTTGGTTCCTCTCAAAATTTTTTTGCTGAAAATTTGAGCACTTTACAATTCATTTCCTCAAAAACAGGCCCCTGAAACTGCAGAGTTTCGCTAAGAATATCTGGAGCTAGTATTATTGGAACTAGCACTGCCAAGAGAAGACTGTAATTACAAACCACTGACCAGTATCACTGTCTATTCACAAATCAGAGTCTGCTCAATCTTTATATAAAATGTCCTTCCTTCGTAAAACAAATTGTTCTCTTGTGTTAGCTATATTTGTGATTCCACTACACTCTTACTAAAAGTTGTCTTGAATCTCCTGTGCACTAAATTCCTTTCAGTTCTCAGCTACTTTCTTTCTTCTGTCTTGATACTCCACAAAGGTTTCAGATTCAACATCCCTCTCCAAAAACGGGACTCTCCATGACTAGGGACACAAAGCATTCATACAACCAGCTGCCTTCCTACTGAAACATCATCTAATTTTCACAGGAGGTGAACAGATGTGCAGAACTGGCAAATATACCATGGCACTTCACCATCTTTATTATGTGACTAGCTATATCAGAGCCTAAGGACATCTAGATTCAAACACTGTGAGGCAAGATAGTCTCATTATGGAAATGTCCTACCCCAGACTTTATATGTCCTAAAAGAGAAAAGGAAAAAAACTGGAAACAAGGACAGCAATATAGTTAAGGGAAAGAGGGAGAAATGATTTGCCAAATCCTTTAGAGCAGAAACTAGGTTAAAAATACATTTTCCTACGTATTAGGTTCAATTTTTAAGAACCTTTCTGGTCCAGGAACACTGGCTCAAACTTTTCAAGATTTACTTAAGAAATTTTTGGTATCTCTCAGAAACTCACTCTAAGTGTCTTTAAGATAGACACATTAAACTGTATTCATTCAAAGTTTAAAATTTTGGCATTTCAGGTCCTAAAACTTTCTGCGAGATCTTACTTACATATGTGATTGCAAAATAAAAAATAATCACCACAATTTATGAATCATTTCAATAATGTGTTTATAGTTGTGGAATTCTCAAATGTATCAATGGATAGGCTTTCTCCTTTCTTCTAAAATTAATGTGTCATCTGCCCTTAATCAATACTGGTAGTTCATTAAAGTGTTTAGATGTTTAAGATCTCATGTCCTAGGTAACATAAGGGTTATAACAACAATAAACAATTATAGAGCTCTCCATAATTATAGAGAACCTTTACAAACATATTTTATTTCATTTGCTTTCACATAGCATATATTATTTTATTTGACCCTCACGACAACTCAGTGAGATGCACAAAGGAGCTATTAACATTCTTTGAGATGTATAAAATTGAATTAAATGGCCTAAGTCCACGAAGCTAGTAAGCAGATGAACAGGACCTGTGTGCATGATGATATTGACAAGGACAATGTTTAAATACAATAAGAGTGGGTAGTATTTATTATTCAACTCTATTGTGCTAAATTCTCTCTAGAAGCTTTCCATAATTATAATAGACCGTAGAACACACATAGTTAACATTCCCTATTTCCACTACTCTTGAGAAACCTCAAAGGCCCCTATCATTTTGATGAAACATAAATTTGAATCATTGGTAGTCTTCAGGTAGGAAAATAAATTATGTAAAAAGTGACAGCACCTTTTCTACTGCCAGTATTCACAGGTCAGGTAGGTTGCTCTCCACTCCCAGCATATGCGGCTACTAATTAAATGATTAAAGATCACATGTACAATTTGCTATTCTATTTAAATGCATTTTATGGTAAAAGGGTATGCTGCAGTAGTATTCATGAGAGTGAGACTTTAAAAACATGGAACATAACATTATAAGGGCCCTGAAAATCAGCCCTACTTCACCCAGAAGTAGCAGCCTCCTAGAAGATAACTCGCCCCTGATATCCGGTAGCTCATAAGGGACGAGACTAGCCCACTGGACACTAAAGTATCCTCTTTCTGCTAAGTTGGACCACTACTCCTCACCAGCCAGGGCTTTTACAGAAAAAGAAGGCCAATATAGTATACACAGTATCTATCTCACAAACCCCACTTCAGCAATCTCCCACTTAAGAACACAGACATTTTCTTTAACTCTCAGATAATGGTTTAAACTGCATATTCCCTTGGTATCACCTGTCAAAATTGTCATTAATTAGTGTTATCTGTTTAATGATATTCTTCCTGCTACACTGCAAGCCTCATGAGATCCAGGGCCTTGGATCTCATTCAAGCCTGTATCTCCCAATTGTAGACTACCAAATAGGCTTCAATAAATAAAGGCCAACTTAATTTGGGGAGACATTTTGAGTCGTTCTGTATTTGGAACTTTTTAACAGAATAACAACTAAGGTTATAAGTTTCGGAATCAGATGAATCAGGAAACCTTATTTGCTAGTTATGCAATGTTGGATGAGAGACTTAACCTCTCTGAGTTGTGGTTTCTTCTCTCCCTTATTCACAAAAATATTGTGAGGAATAAATGAGATAATGAAAATAAAGCACTTATCATTCCAGTGAGCCAAATGACTGCCTATAGCAGCGAGTATCAATAAACACTAGCTAATCCTATCAGTTTAAGAGGGAAAAAAAAGCCCCTCTTTGAAGCCTAGAAACACAGATCTTTTCAATACTAAGAAAAGAGTTATTGAAAAAATAGTAATAAACACTGAATGTGGTCTCCTTAAGATTTCCTGAGTAAACTACACCAACTGCTACAAATCAGGTTAGCCACATAGCCACATAGTACTCCCACACCTCATCCCCTGACCTGACCACTTACACTGTCTTCCACCATAGAATTTCAGGGAAACCCACAGCACACTGTGCCTATTTTCATCTCTTGGCATGATACTGTCTGATAACTACAAAGAACAGCATGCTAAAGGATCAATTATTCTAATATGCTTGTTATCAAGTAAAAAAATAGAATATATGCTATTGTATAATATATATTGTTAATAAGGAAAAATATAAAATATCAACAGTAGCAACTTACTTCCAACAATATATACTTCCACTTTCAAGCAACCATGATATATATAGCATCATAGAATATCTATCAGAAGAAAATTCCATTTTACAGAAAAATTATTTGAGTTGCCCAGGCTCATAAAACCTGAGCATAGAGTTGAGAGAAATGGTTTTCAAAGGTCTAGAACAGTTTCAAACCGAGTGACCATTACCTAAATTTACAGATAAAATGGCATGCAATTGAGGGGTGAATTCTAAAAAATTCTGTGGAATTTTTGGCAATTTTTTTTTGTACTTCAGTAACTTTCTAATCTTTTGAAATATTTAGCATTCCTTTTTTAAATGGAAAGAAAACAAAGTGAGAGACACCTTATACTATGTTCTAAAATGCAAAGAAAAATAATTAACGATTGACTAAATGATGAGATATAAAATCTGTTTCAAACATTGAAACCTTTCTTTAATGAAAAGCAAAGAAATCCTCCTACCAGGGATATCTGCAGGTGGTCTATTCTATTCAGAGCCTAGTAATTATTACGAAGTTTTCTCTGCACATCAAGTAAAACTTCTGCTTTCCTTTTATTCCCACAGGATTTCAGTTTTTGCCTTTGACTATAACAATATCATTTAATACCAAATTATGAGTACTGACCTAATATGTCCAGATTAAAAAACATTGTGCTATATAAATTGACAAAATGGGGTCTAATAAGTTATTCACAAAATGTTATTACACGTTTCTAAATGCTATTTGGGGTCAAATCTCCCTTTGCTTCCAGGTTAATGAGGTCCTCAGTTTCCTTCATCAATTTTCATATAAAAAGAGTTTGTAGACACTACCATCCAAATTACTCCTCTTTGAATATTCTTGAGTTTCCCAATGTTACTTTTAAAATCCAACACATCTTTAGAAATTCTACTCATTAAAATAAATGATCTGAAAACCATTGATTAATACTTTAATTGGAGTTTCATCAAGACAGAATCTAAGGAAACCATTAAATCCCTTTTCTATCTCCTATAATCTCATTAATACAACTGAATACAATACTTGCTGTTAGTAGCTGCCACCTCACACTGTCACTCAACCTAAACTTCCAAATCTTTGCTTCTGAAATTACACTCACAGTTCTGTGATATGTTTTCCAAACTTTTCAGACATAAACGTATCTTTGTTTAATGCACTGATATTCATTTAAATCCATTTTTTTAGAATCTGAAATGTTATTAGCATCAAATATCTGATTATCTGAGGTAACAGTTAAACCTATTCCAAAAATCTCCTCCATCAAATTTCTATATGCCCCACCTCCCCCCAAAAAAACCTGTAAAATAGAACACTATGATCCCAGGAAAATTTCATCTTTTTATTTGCAGGTTATTTTTTCCAGCTCATTAAGCTACTTTGTAATCACTATTCTGTTGTCTGATTTTTCAGTTTCCCTTTTTATTTTGTGACAGTCGCGTATATGACAAACATGACTTTGCCGTATCTCTCCGCAAGGTATCCAAGACAGGGTTAAACAAGGCAATGGAAACTAACCACTGTGGCAGCTGCTGGGCTCCCCTTTCAGACTGATACTGATTACTCAATCAATATTCTTTGTTTATAGATGCTCAATCTGCTACAAATTCATTTAATTATACAATCACCCAGTTCATAATTGTCCATCACTTCTAAAACAGTTTTACAACAGACTTACGTTAAATGACTGGCTGAAATTTAGCTCCAACAGGTACATCTTCCTACTGTACAAGTCTAATAACCCTATCAAAAATAAATTAATTTAGTTTGACATGAATTAACTTAGAGAATCCATAATATCTTCCAGGGATCTTTACTTCCACTTCTAAATACTCACAGGCATCTGTTTAATAATACACTCATTCAATAATTACATTGAAGCTCAATAGTCTATAACTTCAAAATATCATCTTCCCATTTTTTAAAGCAATAGCAAATGCTTAGCACTTACTCAGCATCAAACACTATTCTAAGATGCCTATGAGCTAATTTCATGTTCATAGCAACAACCATATCACATAGGGTCTATTAATGCCCTTATTTTATAGATGACAAAGTAAGGCACAAAGGAGTTAATTTAATTTTCCCCACGCTACAGAGCTAGAAAGTGGCAGAACCAAGATTTGAACCCAGGTCATTGGACAACTACTCCCCTGTTCTCTGTGATCATTCCCATGGTTATTAGCAGCACTTCCTGATTATACCTGCAGATAATTTCAGTATCTTGTCATTGAGCTCATATTTCATCATTTCTTATCCCATGCACAGTCCATATAGCTTTTCTCTGTGTTACTTTTCTTCTTACACCTCCTTATAAGAAATCTGCACCAGTGTAAAAGAGATAAGTACAAGGAAATGTTTTAAAAATGAGAAATCATGTCCAGGGATAGAGCTGATGTGACTTTGATCTAGAAAAGTGTCCCAAATTCATGGCAGTTAAAATGTAGAGGCAGATACAAGTTAACTCCTATTAGCTGAGTGAAAGAAACATGAGTTTGTCAGAAAAGATAAAGGCTTTCTTATTTCTAAACTAACAGAATTTTCTCATATGAAAATTTATACAAAGGCACAGAGTGGTAATGGATAACATTCTTAATGAGGGCTCGGCAAAAGCAAAAGGAGAATCTATGTACATTTTGTTGTGGAATCTCCCATAAAAGTCTAAACATTCCACAAAAATATAAATAAGAATATAAGGTGAAATAATTATTTAAGTAATCTTACCAAGATCTAACATGATTAAATCAAAATTACATACTCTAAAAACTTAGTTTATTTATATTTTACTACTACTATGGATAGATGTATAATAACTCTGAAAACCAGATTAGCAAATGGCAGGATTAATGCAATATTATAAAAATTGAAGTGTTTAATGTGTATTTTTGTTTACATATGAATACTTAACCCCAGTTCACATGGCAAATGGCAACAGGGCTATCTATAGTCAAAGACAGTCAAAGCCAACATTCTCTGCAATAACATTCTGAAACAGCATTGAGTCAAAACCTCACATTTTTCAATCTTATGAATCCTTACAAAGTGCTGGTGTTAATCATAGTAGCTAATACTTATACGAGGCTAGAAAGCATTTTGTAATCAAAATAGGCTAGGCCCTTTTCTAAGTGCCTGACTTATGTTAAGACATTCAATTTCACAATAGCTCAGTTAGGTAGAAGTTATTTGTAGATGAGAGAACTGAGACACTGATACACTAATTCACTTATACCAGACTATTCCCAGCTAAGCAGAGCTGGGATTCAAACCTACATTCACCTAGTCCAAGTGTTTTACCATCACAATATACTATCTTGTATCAAATGATGCTAACTTTCTTGTAGGGTAACTTAGCAGGACTATTAAAATACAAAAGGCAGGCAAGTCCAATTTATTGAACCTAGTCTACCTTTAAGTATTTTTCTTACAAAACAATCCACAATCCATCCTGCATGTTCAATAAAGCAATACATGAAATTATAACAACAACAAAAAAGAGACATTGTCTAAGAGGCAGATGGTTAAATAAATGAAGATATATACACACCATAAAATAATACACAGTCATTTCAAAGAATAAGGTAAGAAATATGAAAATACATACTGACATGGAAGGATGTCTGGGAGAAAGTGGTAAGTAAAAATAAGCATATTAAAAGACAATATGTAAACAAGAATCCTATATTCAAGCGTGTGGTATACATATACACATAACCATAAAACCTCACCCACATCAAGACCATGTAACATTAGTCAGTTGACAATTGTTACCTGGAGAGTGGTAGAAAAATGTTGCAGGAGGAAACTTCCTAATTTTTTAAGCTTTTGTATTTAGAAGCACAAATTACTCTATGCAATTTCTATATGTTATATCATTTATATGACATTCATATATAAACTATATAATTGTTTTTTTAAGCTAAGGCCAGGTCATGTTTTCTTAATTTATAATTGTTAATGGCTAAGTTTAAAATCAGCTCAAAAACAAAGCAAAAATGAATGTTCAAACAACAAAAGCAACATTTCTATGCCTTATTACTGTAAGCACAGTGAAGAAAACAAAATACAGAAAGTTTAAATTTTTTCAAGCAAACATTACTCATTATTCAATCTGGGTCAGGAAAATTATTCAGTGTTACTCCCACAAACTAGTCTGAAATGACACAGCATCCAGATATGTGTGCCAGAAAGAATTAGTTGTAAAATATGTCTTTAGATAATTATATAAAATTACTCTGTTATATGAAATTATTTGATTCTATTCACTTAAATGTTGAAGAATGACAAAGACAATGATGCTTATTTTGTCATAGTTAATAGTCATTCTTTTCTCCTGAATGATTATATAGTTGGACAACAGCATTACCTCCTCAATAATTCACTGATTTAACAAAATTTACCAAGCACACATATACACCAAAATGAAAAACAATAAAACATGCCCATCACCATCTCTGGAGACACTTATTCTCTGGTTTACTGTGGAAGGGGATGATGGCCAGCAACTACTTTACTTAGAAATAGATTTAAGCCAGGCTCGGTGGCTCAACCTATAATCCCACGCCTCTGGGAGGCTGAGGTGAGTGGATTGTCTGAGCCCGTGGGTTTGAGACCCGCCTGGGCAACTTGGTGAGACCTCATCTCTACAATAAATCAAAAATCAGCCGGGCATGGTAGTGCATGCCTGTAATTCCGGCTACTAGGAAAGCTGAGGCGGAAGAATCACCGTAGCCCAGAAGGTCGAGGCTGCGGTGGCCGGGAGCGGCCAGTGCACTCCAGTCTGGGCAACAGAGTGAGACTCCAACTCAAAAAAAAAAAAAAAGAAATAGACTTAAAACAAAAGGAAGGGAACGAAACCATGTCTTCTTTCATATTCTTTCAGAATGCTAATCCAGTCTACAAAGACACAACGCCTGCCTACACTATTTCTAGCAGTGGTGATATAATTAAGATTTTATGGAATTGTTATCATCTTGGTATTGTTTGTTCTACTGCTATATTTCCAGTGCCAAGCACATAGTAGGTACTTAATAAAGACTTGGCCTAATGAATAAAAACAAGAACAAATGACAAAAAAATGATGAACTCTATTTACTGTTTTCTGTGAACTCCCTACTCCTTTCTTCTGAAAAATACCCTTTCTTATTTTGGTTTGAAGGGAGAGTCATATTCCTGTAGCTACTGAATAGTTTCTAACTAAAGATGGGAAGGGGTGATGGCTGTGGTTGGACACACTAATCCTTGATCTTCTCCAGGATATATAAGCCTCAAACTCAAGAAAACCCCTCTTGATTGTTTTCAGGTAATACATCATGTGATGAGATTCTGAGATTTGCTGGAAGCTATGTTTCTAGGAACATGAGCCAGGCTCAGAAAATAAGAATAGCATGCAGAAAGGAGTAGAAGTGAGAGAGTTCAGGCTACTTTTAATCTTTTTTTTTTTTTCAGGTGTTACTTAGAACCTGCTATTCTTCTGTAATAGTTTATGGTTTGCGAGTCTTCCAGTAGATTTGCCTCATTAAATTGGTGAGATGATCAAATGTTCATGACCAACGTGTTTATTATACTAATCTTTAAGCCCATACTTGGCTCCTTTTTTGGCTACTTTTAAAAGGTACAGGATACATATGTAATAAATGCTTTGATGTTGGATGTGAATTTATCTGATTCTTTTAAAAGATGAATAGAAAAGTAGCAATTGCTAAAAACCTCTTCATCATTAGCAGTCCAAATATGTAATTAACCAAAATTTTGAGAGGACAGAGTGTAATTCTTTGTTGAATATGCACTTGATCCATCCAGATGCAATATCTAAAATATTGCACATTTTATAACATTTGAAGTCCACAAGTTACAGATAACTCTAGTAGTAAAAGGTCTTTACCTAGAACTTAACTTGGATGAGTAATAGCTGAAGAAATTCCTGATCCCCAGGCTTCAGAAAGTGGACAAATATTTTAAAAATATGAAGCAGGTGTCCTAAGATGTTAGAGATATGACCCACAGGCCTTCTATAGACCAGTAGACTTACATGAAATGTGTGTCTCTGTTTCCAATTTGAGTCATGCATAAAAATCTACCATAATAGTTTATACTAAAAATCAAGTCAAAGATCTCCCACTCTGATTTACTGTACTGAAGTAATTATGATATAATTAAAATATCTGCATTAAGATTTATGCTAAATAAATTCATGAGGCAATTATTTTTATATACTTCTTAACGTACTACCCTCCTTAATATCAGCCAAGTTTTCCAATCCTCTCCATCATGTTCCCTCCTTCTCGTCCTGCTTTCTAAACCATGTGCTAGAGGAATCAAGGCATATTTATGAGGGCATGAAGCAAGCAGAACTGGTTTCAATCAATCAATATATGCTGGTCTGAAATAGGGGCTAAGTCTTTTTAAGGAGGCCAAGAACTATGAAAACTTACCTTTGCTAACAAAAGATTCTTTATAAACTCAGATAGTTCCTGTTGCTTCCTAGGTTTCCTCAGTCCCAAGTTCACAAGTTGAGTTCAGAGTACAACCAGCCTGGAACCTCATTACACTATAATGAGGTTTATGTCAGAATTTTAAAAATGATTAACTTTGATGCAACCAAATATCTATTCTTTTGAAAAAAAGGAAAACAAAGTAGAAGTTACCTATTAGCCAACTCTAAATTAGCACTCAAATAAAGTCTTACTGAGATTTTTCCCAGAGGTTGCTATTCAGCATTATTAAATTATGCTTAAAGATAAATTAGGCCACATGTTGTTCTCTGATATTCACTTAACTATAGACAGTAGGCATTAGGCCCATAAGGAATCAATCCTCTCAATGCAAGGTATCTATAGAAAAAGTTTTGAGAGTGCTATTAACTACTCTTACGTTCAGGTTTAAAAGATAACTATGCCTGCCATTGGGTAAAGAGAACACATAATAGTACAAACATCTGGATAATCTGTATGTGTTCTGGTGTGG
The DNA here is from genome assembly GCF_000164805.1 of Carlito syrichta. Lineage (NCBI taxonomy): Eukaryota > Metazoa > Chordata > Mammalia > Primates > Tarsiidae > Carlito > Carlito syrichta. The sequence continues at coordinate 561,295 of NW_007249080.1, forward strand.
GGCAATATGAATATAAAAGAGAGCAGCTCCATATTATGGGAAATGAAAGCAGAAAGATGAGATTTTTGCTTTGTGACCCTTGTAATTCAGAGGTGGCCTTACCTATAATAACTATATTTAAGTGACTCTTCCCCCATATAAAGACCAAAATTTTTGAAGATCAGGAATTCGCTGGGAAAATCGATGTCTCCTGCAGGTAAATTAGACCATAATAAAAATTACAATTGAGCACGTAAGGGATTGTTCATTTACAACTCCATTCCCATTTGAGAAAAGGATTGGAGGAAAAATCCTAGGAAAACTCCTGGTTTTGAGTTTGGGGGTTATAGTATGGAGCAGATATGGCTGAATATTGATGAGTTGAAGGATTAGACAAATATTGTTCATCTGGTCTAAGATGAATATGGCTAACACATTCCTTGTGGTATGAAAATCTGCAGGCTTTCAAGACCAGTTTTCTTTTTTCCCCCTTTGCCTACATGCGGGGGTAGGGCTCCATAGGGAGTCTGTCAGCTGCCAGGAGTTTCTGTATACTATATCTAGAGAAGAGTGGAAACTGGTGGAAAACAGCCCAAGGGAAACTGAACCCTGAATGGATGAGAAACATAGACAGGAATCTCTGCAACAGACAGACGGGAAATATAATCTGCTCATGGGGGTGCTTCTCTACCAGCGCCTCCCTAAGCCAAAAAAAAAAAAAAAAAAGGAGGGGGAAGGGGAAAAGAAAGGAAGAAAGAAAGAAGTATTATTACAGTGTCTGCTTTCCACCTCTCAACAGTGTGGAAATCTGGCCATACCTTTTCAGTGAAACACAATTTGTCTCAACTTGAGAACTTGAACTCATTTAAAATGTCCAGGTGCCCTTTCTCTATCTTTTCAACAATCTTGGAATTCAATACCTTGTTAACAATAATTGTTCTACTCTTTCTAGTTAAAAAAAACTCTTTCCCCCTCAGTAAATAGACAGGAGAAAAAGTAATTATTTTATATGGCAAAAAAATAAACAGAATTCTCTTAAGATGGAGCACAAAATAATTTTCCTTATAATGAAAATTCTCTATTGTTTACTGCTTTTAAGTAACAAAACATAAATACTGGAAAGGAAGATTTTACAAATCAATTTAATATAATTGAGAGGAAAAAGAGACTTAACCTTGTTTACCTAACCTCCCTTTTAAGCATGTCATTACACATTTAGTATCTCATAAACAAAAGTAAATGGTGGCCTGAAATAAAAACACCTGTTTTGCTACAAGAACTATATGTCGGATAAGCAGACATATGGAACAGGAAAAATCAACCCCCAAATCTCAGTGGACTGAAACAAATGCTTATTTGTCATTGGCATCTACATTTCCAAGCAAGAACCAGGTTAACTGAAATTTCATCTTGCCACCAGCTTCTGAGGTCCTCACAACCAGAAAAAAATAAGGGAAATCAAACATTGGCTCTGAAAAGCTGCAGGTCAGAGGTAACAAAACAACTCACACTGTCATACCTAACTTTAAAGCAGCAAAGATGTGTGATCCTACCACAGGTCCCTAAGGAGGAAAAAAAAAATCAAAGAATCATACACCAACCTACCAACTATAAGGAAATATACAGTCTCTGATAGATTAAAGACAGAAAGATTTTTAAAATAACTTAGTAGAAGACCATCTTTTTTCTTTAGAGAGTCTATCCAACATAACGATGAATGCACAAACACACAGAAAAAAATGTATAACAAAACACTGAGCTTTACTAAAGTCCTACTGTTTGTTTCTCTACCACTCATATTTCTGGATGACATTTTTCATGTGCTTTGTGTTGCTTTTCTCCCTAAAACTGCCTACTGCGAACATCTAGATCTAGTATCAAGGGGATAAGAGATCAAATTCCATGACAAGGTAGAGTGGTAGACTTGACTGATTAAGGGCCTCATTCTCCACAAAGCTTTTAGCAAATGAAGAAAATCTTTCATGGATGCAGCTCCTACTATGAAGTTGAGCTCAGTAAATAGTGAAAACTGAAAACAAAAAAGTAGAGTCATTAGAAGATTAAGAGGAAATGCAGTATCTGTGCTTATGCATTGATTTTTCTTTTTCCTGCTAACAGTCCATCTATTCCTATTTAGTTACTGGAATTTGGTTTGTGGCTGCAGTATTAGCAAAAAGTAACAAGTTAGACATATAAAAATTGGAGAAAGAATGAGAATTTTTAAAAATCACATTTTTGTTTGCATTGAATAGTGTTTTTACTTCTTCTCTCTCTCTCTCTCTCTCTCTCTCTCTATCTCTCTCTCTCTCTCTCTCTCTCATAAAGATCCTGGTGGATCTAGACTAAATCTGTTTTTCTCTTTACACAAAGTAGCACCTCTGCTCAGGATTGAGCATGAATAAATATTAACTCTCAGGACCATCTACCTTCCAAGCTGAACAGGTATGAACCAATTACCTCAAAGCTAAGAAAAATATATTTAAAATAGGGAGAAGGAGAGGAAAACATTTTCTGAAGCTCTATATTTGATTCATTTGGGCTCCAGAAGAAATGCCATCAGATGAATAAACAAAATGGCAGCAAAAAGACTGTGACATCCAGAGAATCATACATGAAATAAGAAGTCATTATCTGATGTTGACTTTAACTCAGTATTCAGAAAAACAAGTGAGGATTCATTCCAGGGAGATGAAAAGTTAGTTTTCTTTTGCTAAGCTAATATCCTCTAAGGGTCAAGAACAACTTGGGGAAGAAAACTTGGCATGTAGACAGTGAATAAAAATAGTTACTTGTATCCACAAAGTACCTGGAAGCTTCACATAGAAATATATATTTTAGTGCATTAAGACCTAAGGAGTCAATCCTAAATTGTGTTAAACTACGTTATAAATATTATACATACACTATTCATAAGTAACTCTAAAGAAACTAGTCTGTAGGGGAAAATAGAATAGCAATCACCCATGGTAATTTTAAGCCCTAAAACAAAAAAGTAGGTTTCAGTGGAAACAAAACAAAGAAATATTTACAAACTTTGTTTATAATGATGTCCATGTAACGTATTTTTATTGTAAAACAAATATTCTAAAAATAATACCAGAAATAATGAGAAAGTACTTACATTAGAATACTTAGGGTCAAAAGCACTAAAGTCAGACAGACATGGATTTGATTCATTCTTCTGCCATTTAATAGCTGAGCAAGTTAATTCACCCTCTATGCAGCAAATGCAGTGACATTTATAATTTGTTTTCTCAGCATACTTTCCACCTGCCTTTTATTGGTGCCTTTGTACAATTTTCCTCTGTTCCATGTGAACCTTGGGTAGCAATCAATCATGTTACCTAATCCTGGCCACTGCTGTTGGTATGAGAATGGGCGTATCAGCCAAGAAATGATAAAGTGAAGTCTTCCCTGAAATTGGCATTAAAAATAATAATAGAGAGATGGAGGTGGGGAAAGAGTGAGAGGGATTGTGATTGTCTTCAGGCTGGTATGGCTAGGCTTGGAAGATGTATGTCTGTGGTGCTAGTGGTCATCTTATCTTGTCCAAGACGTGGATAGAACCCTGCCTACGGCAGGAAACCAAGAAAATAAAAGACAGAAGATGGAGAGGAAGCGATTACTTTGAAGACATTCTCTAAGTCTCTACATCCACTTACAACTGAAGTCCATTCTTGGATTTCTCAGTTATGTGAGCCTTTTTCCTTAAATTAGTTTGAGCTAAATTTATTTCACTTGTAACTGGGAAAAACTCAACTAACAGACACAATAAATCTCAATTTCTTCATCTGAAAAATGCAAATAATATTATAAAACATATCCTAACTTTATTCACAGGATTAAGCAATGTAATGTATATAATAAGTTTAGTTCACTATCAGGCATATAAGTACTTAGTATGTACTAGCTATTATTAGCCATTATCACTAATTAGTCATAAAGAGTCCTACTGCCCTTTGGTAATAGCAATATTTTTATAATTGATATTCTAAGGCTATTACAGCATTATATCAGATTCCTATGCTCTCAAAAGGAAGTTACACCAAGCTTATGAATATTTTACTTACATGTATAAAGGAGATTATTTACTTTGCAAACATTTCCAATCTGTGTTGTAATCAATGTACTAGATAATTCTTCTCTTGATTTGGAAGTCATTGCAAGTCTTTATAGATCATCATTGTACCTTATTAAAATCAAACACATAAGAAAATTACTCTTAGGTTACTGAATTTGTACTATAATGCACAACTTTAAGTTTACAGGAGAGAATATTATTTCAGCCATAAGGATTTTTAAAAAATTAACTACCCCAAAATCAAGGCCCATATTTTATTCCATTCATATGGCCCCTGACATATTAATGACAGGAACTGAATATTTTCCAGTGTCACTATGATGACTATCAAATTATTATGCCAATGAAATAAAAGGTGCCAAAGTGGGTACAAATAGCCACAGACTTTAAAAATCTATAAGTTAATCATTGATTTTTGGAAAATTTGATCTTTTCTCTAGATTGCACAGTAACAACTCAGCAATGACACATGGAAATAAATCAAGAAGACACAAGTATTATGGAAAAATTATTCCATAGTTCTACAGACATGTTAAAGAGCTTTTATAGATTTGGCTCTATTAGCTCCTCTGAAAAATCCTTCTTTGATTTATTCACTTAATTCAATGATAATCAAACCTAACTTAATATGAGGCAGTGCAGCAGGAACTTGGGAAACAATTATAAATAAGAAGGTAAACATCGAATTATAATATATTGGCACAACTACAAAGTGCTTTGGGAGCATGTAAAAGCTTCTCAAAGGAAGCTGAAATCTGAAGAAAGCCTAGGAATTCACCAGATTTTAAAAAGTGGAATGGTGGGGAGACAGGATTATGACAAGAAAGGGAACCACATGTACAAAGTCAAGGCAACATATAGATAGTACAATAAGTTCAAAGATGTAATCATATTTTAATGTGAATGGAGTTTAGAATGCCAGTCACGGGAGAATCAAGCAATGAAACAGAGAAGTATGAAGAAGGCAGATCTAAATAAAGGTTTGAAACAAGAGAAGTCTATATTCTTGGAATAATGGAAAGCTATTAAAAGGGTTGTTTTTTGTTTTGTTTTTTACAGAGTCAGACTGGGTATTCTCCATTAGCTCCTTCAGATTCATCTACCCTTCTCCATCAGTTCTGTGTCCCAATAGGCTGATGTCTATGAATTTCCTTCACGGGGTTCCTCGGTCCTCTGGTTTTTGGATGGTTTCACCAATAAGAGGCAGCAACTGGAGTTCAGTTAATGGAAGAGGAGAGGAGTCAAAATACAGATGACCATGGTTTCTCCTTTGCAGGGATGAAGGTTATGTTTTACTATCCAAGGCCCTCGTGTCTGCCAGGCTGCCTTCATCTACAATCAGTGCCCACATCATTGCAGTTGCCATTTCTACTCTTCTTGGCCTTTAAGCTCAAAGAATGGTACCAACTTCCTGGTGTTATCAACCCTGATTTGCCTCACTGTCTCTAGTTCTTTTCTTATACTGTGCCCCAACTTTCTTCAATCACTCCTTTAAGATAATGCCATCTGTTCCCTTCAGGGACTAATTCAGACTCAAGGGGGGCACCATGAACCAGTTTTACCTTTCAATAAGTGGTTTTAGATGCAATAAGAATGATTCTGAGTGGAGGCAAGCCTAGAGTCAGTGAAACAAGTTACAAAATTGTTGCAGTAACTGAATGAGAAGATGGAAACTATCAGATACTAACGTTAACCGATATGATGTCAGATTCTGTACTAAGTACACTCTACATATTATCTTATTTAAATATTCCAACCACTCTTTAAGGTAGACATTATTATTATTCCTTTTTTTAATAGCCAATGGCATTAAAATTGAGCGATGTTAAGTAATTTGCCCAAGGTCAAATAAATAAAAAGTGACCGAATTTGGACTCATATACAAATCTGCCTTTTAGGTCCATTATTAATCTATATCATTTCCTTCACCCGTATATAGTCTGAGTTAAGATAAATGACTGTGAAATTGGATGTAAAGCTAGTATTTAAAGACAAAGATTTGAAGAATCAAAGAAAAGAGAAAAACTGGCAGAATTCAATGATTTACTGGATATAAGAAAAAGGAATAGAAGGCATTGATGATGAACAGAAAGTGTGCAACTTGAACAACTGTGAAATTGGTGGTGGATTTACTGAGAGATGAAAGAAAGAAGGAGAAGACTTGCTGGGAGCAGGAGGTAGGAAAGAGATGAGGCATTCAGCTTTAATCTTGTGGATCTTATTGCTGCTATGAAAACACAAATGGCAATATTAATGTTTCCACTATAAGAGTTGAAGGGATTATATATACCATCTCATCACTCTGTAGCAGCTAAGGTTCCAATATGGAACCTAGACTCTAAATTAAATGTTCTTGCCTGTGAATTTGAAACTTGAACATGGGATGTAAAGACAGCGGATTATAATTCACTGGCAGCAATGGCAGTGTTCCATGTAATAAGCACTGTGTCACAGTGGTGACAGTTATTGGTGGTAGTGTTGTCCTCAGCAATGTACCAACTAGACTATTCTTGTAGCACAAACTTATTTTTGCTGCCTAACCTTCACTGGTAGCTGGCTACTTTTCAAGCCTGGTTCTCCAGATCCTCTTTGATGATTACATGAAAACTACATGACTTCCAAAAAAAATCCTTTTTCTATTTAAGCTAGCAAGAGTTGTTGTCTGTTACTTGAAACCCATAATCCTGACTGATAAAGCCAATACATTCATCACTATATCCTGCTAAGGATTAAGAAAGTCCTGTTACCATAATTCTTATATCTTTTTTAATCCATAAACTAGATATGTCAGATCCACTAAATGTTAGGGAGACTCTTAAAAGGCTCCAAAAAAATCATAGTCTGGTGGGAATACAATGAAATAAGTATGTTCTATACCACATAACATGATTAACATTTTAAAGCAAAAAAAGGAAAGAACTAAGCATGAAGGTGGACCAAAAAGAAACAAACAAAAAAACGGAAAATTATTTTTTGGAGAGAGGGCACTTTGTAGTGCAAGCTTCCCCCACTAGGCAAGTGTTCGAGGAGCCCATCAGCATCACTGTACCAGCTAGTACTGTTGTGAGAGACTGTGTTTGGCTTAAGTTGTTTCTTTTATTATTATTAATTATTCTTATTCTTATTATTTTGAGATTTCAATGGATTTGACAATTTATGATGGGTGATTTATAAGCGCACCTATACACACCACACTAAGTGTTCAGTAGTTTGGGACCAAAAACAGATCCCTGTGCCCCACCCTCCCTATTCACCTGATCTCACACCAAGCAATTTTTTTGTGTTTCTCCCAAAGAAAGAAGTCCTCAAAGGGAAACGTTATGCTGATGTGGAAGAGGTAAAACAAAAAACAGCAGAAGCACTAAAAGGCATCAAAATCGGCAAGTTAAAAAACTGTTTTGAGCAATAGAAAAAGCATCACGATAAGTGTATTATATTAAATGGAGAGTAGTTTGAAGGTGACAAGTATAAACATGTAAGAATAAATACACAACTATAAATTTGGGGGTTTTTGAGGGGGTGGTCCTCCCTCATATATACACTAGGTATAAAGTAAAACTAAAACAAATCTACCCATAAACATTAAGAACAAGAATTAAAATTGAAGAATTTCAAAGACAGAGAGAACATGTAACAACTGTCAGATACAAAAAGCATACTGCCTCTTAAAGAATAACAAGCACACAGTAGACCAAGCATCATATCTATTAATGCATGAACATCATAAAGAAATATTTCCAAAACACTAAGGACAAAAAAATGTCAACTGTGACTTTTATAACTAGCTAAATTGTCACTGAAAGGTGAAGATGAAAGGTCTTTTCTACTGTTTTTTAATTTAAAAAAAAAAAAAAAAGATGTGCTGGGTTTGTGAAATCTCTTTTTTAATTGTAATCCTCGTATCTGGGGGATACTGCTTTGAAAGGGTGACTTTTGACCACTTTTGTGCCCAATCTGGAATGTATTCAGATTCAGATTCTTGAGGACAGGCAGGATTTCAGGAGAAAATAGGGATAACAGGGAATGAGTGAGGCTAGCTGCTCATCCTTTCTTTTCTCATTCTTATAACTTCAGGTGAGTCTGCATCTCAAAGTTAAAAAGTTTAGTAAAAGATATTTTTTAAAAGTGAAAGCAAAACAAAATCATTTTAACATACAAAGTCTGTTTATAGTTCAGAGACCTTCACATAAAAAGTAAAAAGCTATTAAGGGAGGCAGTTTAGAAAGAAGAGATAGTGCGATACAAGAAATAAGGTTGACAGAAGTTAACAAAATATGCTAATAAATTGAATCAATTAATTAATGTTAAAAATAACTAGTTTGTTGTGTTTTAAAATGATATAAAATATATCTTAAAGCTGCAGAAATTGCTACAAGATGGGAGGGTTGGTGTGGTGTATAATGAATGAAACATGCTAAATTCTGTATACTATTAGAAAATACAATCATTTAACATTTTTAAAAAGTATTGCCTATATTGTAAAGGACTTATCATGACCTGCTGAACTTTAGCTGAAAGATAATCACAAAAGCTTAAAACAGAAATAATTCAGTAAGATCAGATCTGTTCTAGAGAAAGAAATACAACTTCAATAAGTAAGATTTGGAACAGAAATTAGAGACAAAACTATTTGGAAGGTCAGAATTAGTTAAAATATCACTAGTGAAAAGAGGGGCTAAGTGTGAGCTATATTTAGAGGACAGACTCTACCACTCTCTCCTGGACACTATGTGCTTAGCTACATATAGATAAGCCCCTCCCAGACAAGTCATATTCTGCTTCACCCAATGCAGGACACATCTGTGGGAAGTATCAAGAAATGCTTAATTGAACTGGTTAAACTTCATCTGAAATAGCCACAACACATAAGCAATAGAAATTGTTAACATATATCTGAAATTCCGGAAAAAGATTAGAACTGGCTTACTCATCCCAGGAGAATTGCCATTGGGCTGGGTAAATTGGCCAAAGAAGGGGAGAAAGGACAATGAGAATAAACAGGAGGGGTAGGAGACATTCTGAACTGTACCAACACTTAAGGGCAACAGAGAGAAGGGAACATTCGAGTGAGCAGGAAAGAGTAAGGGTGATAGAAAGAAAACAATGACACTGTCAAGGAAGTCTGATTTAATAAAATTAACTGGAATTCTGAAAATGACTTAGATAAGAAATTAAAATAAAAATATTTAGAAGCCGGGCTCGGTGGCTCAATCTGTAATCCCGCACCTTTGGGAGGCTGAGGTGAGTGGATTGCCTGAGCCCGCAGGTTCGAGACCCGCCTGGGCAGCGAGACCTCATCTCTTCAATAAATCAAAAAAAAATCAGCTGGGCGTGGTAGCGCATGCCTGTAATTCCGGCTACTTGGAAGGCTGAGGCGGAAGAACTGCGGGTGCCCAGCAGGTCGAGGCAGCGATGGCCGGAAGCGGCCACTGCACTCCAGTCTGGAGTCTGGGCAACAGAGTGAGACTCCAACTCAAAAAAAAAAAAAAAAGAAAAAAGAAAAAAAATATATATATATATATATATTTAGAAAATACATTAAGACAATTTCTGATTGCAAGGTTTTGAAGATATTATAAAACTTTTTTTTAAAAGGAAGGCAATTTTCTTATAAATAATTTTAGAAATAAGTGTTTATCTGTTATGTATGCGGGGGGGGGGGGGTAGTAGAGGGTCAAAGAGGCCTAATGGTCCAGAGAGTCACTTCCTTCTGTGGCTATGTCAACAAGGTTTTGATGTATGTACTAATTACATATGCAGTCATTTATTTTTGACATTAAAACAAAACTAAGAAGAATAAGCAACACCCACAATATATCATGACTGAGTTGGAAAACAAGCCCAAAGATCCAATCTCAATTTTTATTTTCTTAAAGTTATTAAAATAAGTTTTTTTATACATTAAAGAGAATGTAATCTTAGAAATGCTGTTGTCTTCTGAATAAAGTAAAGGAGGTTCATCCTATTCCTTTCTTAAAGTCACAGCTAATTATGACTTAAAATTGATTTTCTGACTTATTCAAAAATCAAGTTACATAAATACAAATGGAATATATGTACTTGCCAAAAAGTACTAATTGTGCAGTTATTTTAAAAATCATAATTTAGTTTATCCTAGACAAATTTATGCTCCAGATATGCAAAATAAACCCATGGCTCAATAACTGTATCATAAATTAAATTATACATGTATATATTTAGAAACATCTTACAATTTCCAAGCCTGTTCACTGAGTCTAAATCACACTGCCTTGGAGAATTCCTCAGGTTCTAAAAGTTCCACCAAAGCTAAGGTCTTGAGTGTCATTTAAGTTATATATTTCAGCTATTAAAGTCAATGTTCTGACAAGCCCTTTGGCTCTAACCCCAGGGCATAAATTTGCCTTAAAACTACATAAGAAGTGTCAGAGGGCTATATGTCAATCAACCAGGAGAAGTGCCTATTCCCAATTTAGTTTTGTCAGTTGCTGACATGTAAACCAGCAACAGTTAATTGTTACCACTTCAAGTGGGAATACTAAGGGAAGAGGAGAGGTAGGTGTCTAAGTTCAGTCTGATAAAGCTGTTAATTGCTACCCTTTTATATAGATTTGTTTAATAATGAAAACAATGTGGCTAATCATATAATGTTTCTATTTGTTCCCCAAGGGCTCTTCAGGGAAAGTTTCAGTCCGGGCTAGATTTCCGCAGCTACCAACTGTGAGGGAACAAAAGCAGAACAATCAAGGCACTCAGTGCTGGCAAATAGCTGAAAGTGGTTCTATACAGATGCCCCTCCTCCAGGCCCTATCATGAAGGAACCGGGATCAACTACTAAACAGCTCTCAAGGTGAGGTTAAAAATGTAAAGGAAGACAGTAATAACTCCATGCAGAATTTTGATGCTGATAGAGGGTGGGGGTGGGGAGGAGAGTGATTTAAAAAAATACAGGCAATCTGAAAGGCAGGGAATAAGACTGATGTAGGCTTGGAACCGCTCTGTGCCTCTATGCAACAGATCAATTACTTTCATATCAGCTAAAATGCGCATATTGTTTCTTAAAAAATCAAAGAGGCAGCATAGAACTTAAAATATATATATCCTGTCCCACCCTTGCTTTTTATGGACAGAAAGATGATATTGGGTATGTCATTAAACCACCCTCTGAGACACTTATTGAGATAATCCTGGCTTCCTATTAGATCTCAAGAGGGTATTTTGAGGAACAAATGGAGTGCTCTCTCTCTATATATATATATGTCTTCTACAAATGTAACATCTATTATTTACTGATTTTTTACTTTGCTTCTTTTAGTAAAGGGCATGCAACAGAATAAAATTGAATCATTCAATTTTGTTTTCAGAGTCTTCAGTACCAAAGTAACAAAAGCATTCAGAGACACACCCAGATCACTGGTGTACCCACTCTCTATCACTGTATAAATATATATGTGATATGCATTTTGTTTTATGCTTCTTTGTGTGGGGTGAGGGCAGTAGTATGTCATTAATTCCCCTTCTCCTACCTATCACCTACTCCACCAGCCCCATGCTACAATTCACTTCCTTAAAATGGTTTCCAAATCCCTCTCCAATCTAATCACGATTTAATTTTCACTTGTATCACAGTGCCTACTCCCTCAAGTCTTCTGATATTTCTAGATTCATCTCCCATCACTCCTGAACCTATCCTTTTGCCTGACACACACCTTTGTCCATGCAGTTCTCTCTTCTTAAAATTCTGTCCTTTCATCACCTGTTTAAACGTACTCACATTTCAAGGCCAAACCAAGTTGCACCTAATCCATTAAGCAGTCCACAATCACTACATACCACGTGGCTTCTCCCTTCTGTAAATCTGTAAACTAGCACCTGCTTGATCATTCGTGTGTCATCTGCAGATGGTGTCTGCTCAGTCATCCTCCACTTTTTCTTGCCCCTCAACTGAACTTTATATTCCTTGAGGCTGTATCTTTGTACCCTCTCCGGTATTTGAACCACATATGTAGGGGCCTGCAAATTGTTTAGGGGCCATGGTTTACTTTTCCAACAAATGTCAGTGAAGTTTTAGACCTATTACATTATTAAGTGTTGAATTCAATGGCATCATCAGTTAGCTTTTCTGTAGTGAAATTAATTAACCAGTACAACTCTACAAGCCTAAAAGCTACAGTACACCAATAGTCAAGTTCTGACATCAAAGAGATCATTCACTACCAAAGAATTTGTCAAAAAAGAGAAACTTAAACAATCAATTCTCAAAGCTCACCTTCATGTCAATAGGAAATAAAAAATCAACAACTTAAACACTAGGTCTAAGTTCACATTATTCATTATTTCAAATACATTTTTATCCAACATGAAACTCACTTTCTTTCTAAATAGGCATAGAGATCACTAAACTCTTTTTTATCTTTCACATTGCAAAATTGAAATCTGGGTTCCATATTTGAAAGAAGAGATGAGGAGACACAGAAATAAGGAAATGATGCTATGTGTAGATCACAGCAAACAACTGAATCAAATAAACTGAAATTTTAGTGATGAAAAATAAAACCAAAAAACCCTCCATTTGCAAAACTATGTAAGCCAGGCTAGTTAGCGAGTAACCATTGTCACAATTATGCTCATGTGCACCTTTGGGGTGACCTCAAATCACAAGTCAACATTTTCTCAACTGCTAAGGATACCTGATTATAACCTAAATCTTAGTGCCACTAGCACAGTGAGAAACTGTCAAAAGCAGTACTCTCTCCCATCTCCAGGCTTGTCACTCCTGAAAAATTGTACTTATTTCTAAACTACAAAGAAAAAAGGCAAGGCAACCAGTAAACAAACAATTATGAACTGTTTTCTATTTTAGCGGCTACCAATACCACTCAGCTTTACTTTACAGAAGCCCTAACAGTTTATTTAGAATGTAATGTATTATGCAAAAGACTACACTCTGCAAAAGATTCACACAGATTTCCTTTAATTAATAAACCCCCTACTTAATTTTTAATACAATATGATTTATCAAATTTCAATTTACTTAAAACCGTCAGTAATCCTGCTGTGGTATAAAAGGATTTGTGCCTGCTTTCTTGCAAAAATGAGTTGAATTTGTCATTAAAAGAATTTTTCCCCTAAAGGTCACCTTGAACTACCTAAAACAAAACAAACAAGAAACGAAAAACCAGCCAACAAACTGATATTCATTATCTGTGTGAATGTATCTAAACTTCGAGCAAATAAATCAGCCATATTACTAAGCACAAAGCTACTGAAATTGTTAGATTTATTTTCAGGTGTCACTGAGACTAAACAAAGATTGTAAAGAATAAAACAAATACAAGGAAACTCAGGGAACAAATTAATCCATTGGACAATTATCTTGAAAGCAGCATTCCCTATAGAACAAAGTAATGAAACTATCAAAAAGCACTTCTCAAAGTAACATTTTTGCATGTCAAAAACAAGAATTAACCTAGAATAAATATATAAATAACAGTATGTTCTGTGTTAAGCCAGTAACAAAGAAACCCCTTAGTGCAGTAAAACAAAGTCCTGTCAAATCCCCATTTTTTTACAAAGAAGCATGAAGATCTTTCACAATGGTTTAAACTGTATTTATAGTAACAGAGTGAAGACTTGAGATAAAAGTCAAAAGGATTAAAGTCAAAGCCCCAGCTCGACATGAGTTATGGTTTTGATTTTTATTCTTATTGTGGTCTACAAATATTAAGACAGAAGATACTTCCATGTGATTGTGGGATCCTCTGAGACTCTACAACCTAAGAAGAGCAGATAAAACAGATGAAAATGCATCTGGTTTGGGAGCGGACTCCATATTAAATGGCAATGCGCAAAGTAACAACTACAACTGCAGAAGGCTGTGGGGGAGGGGAGGAGGCGAAAGGCTGAAATTTCTGCAACTGATGCTGGGCAGAAGGAAAAAAACAAGGGGAAAAAAGATGTGGTATTACTGTTTGAAAATGGCAGCCTGTTAATAATCATTGCATTCCTGAAAACGCAGGCAAATGATACCACCATTCCTTCTTCCGTATGCTAAGCAAGCCCACCAAGTACCAGCATTACATACTTCCTTGAGGAAAATGAGACAGCTTGATAGCTGAATCTATATCTAAAACAAATCCCTGGAGTTGCCACTGAGAGTTTACAGATTTGGAAACCATACACTTTTCTCACACACACACACACACACACACACACACACACAAAACAAAACAAAAAACCACCCAGAAATTCTTTTGTCAACTGGAAATTCTTAGTTACTCTAGAAAGAATTGTTCTTCTACATATTTTTTATTTAAATAAATGCAAAACTATATTTAAACATAAGCTTTTGGTCACAGTTCAAAGTATCTATTTTGCATTTCCTCTCCCCCAATGCCCTCTCTTTCAAGAAAATCACACACACACACACACACACACACACACACACACACACACACACACACACACACACACACTCATTCCAACAGGAGAAATAAACATTATATAATATATATTCTGTATGAATTAGAAGATTCTTAATGTTAACTTGAATCCTCTCTTTTTAGTTCACATGGTGCAAGAACCACATATTGAGTTGCATATTTTCTATCCATCTTTAGTCTTTACTTTTAAAATCAGACACCTGGCTTAACATTTGATGGAGAAGAGGTTAAAAGTCCTTAACAACAGCAGCAAAATCAGCAGGAGCATTGTAAAATATAAAATGACAGTATCTATATCATGGAAATTCTTTAAAATATCTATTTTTTTAATTGATTGTAAAGTAATACTATCAGCTATAAAAGTAAAAATATTTTATCATGCAAGTTTGGAGGAGAGTTCAAGTCCATTTGCATTCATGTAATCATAAAGAAAACATGAAAAAAGGTCACTGTTACCCAAATGGATCAATTTCTTCTTTCTCCACAAAATAAGTTAAGAATTAAAATAAACCACTTTTACAAATCACAGATTTCTGAAAATGATATTTTCAGCACAATTACTTGCTATTTTGTTCACTATTTTATATCAACTGTCACATTTTGGATACATACACATTTGTACAACTACCAGGGGAAAAATAACTCGAACCAAATTGAAAAATTACCATAACTACTAGTTCAATGTGTCTGGTTAAAATAGAGACATCTGGTCTACCATTAATTCTTTTGTGTTGACTCCTTGTGTGTCTTTTCCCATCAATGAACTTTACAGGAGGAAAATTCAACTTTTAACAACAAAAAAAGGTGCCTTAGAAATCTATTTCAAATTAAATCAATACAGATATATCATGATTAGATCAAATAAAACAGTACTTTAAAGAATAGTAATATACACTGATTGAATACAAATGGCTAGCTTTAAATTCCTTCAGAATGATGTTATTTCTTAAATAAACCTCTGCAGGCAGATATGGCTAATTCATGAATCATTATATTAAAATATTTATAAATCAACTCATTGTTCACTTGTTTAAAATACACACTGAAACTCTATAATAGTACTTGATTGCCACTCCAAGGAACCTGAATAATGCATTTCAGAAGGCTTGCACACCCCCACACAATTCTGAATTAATGGCTGAGCAAACAATAAGTAATGTACTCCGCTCCAGCAAAAACTCAATGATAACATCAATCTGGCCTCTGCTTAACACTTACTGCTTACTTCTCACACATTCTCCACAACTAAGTTTCCTCTCCCAGACGCAGTTCATTAGAGAATCACTATCACCTGCTCATTCATCCGCAGAAAGAGAGATTTAGCGATTAACACGATCACAGATAAGGGGAGAAATGATAACATACCCCACAACAAAATTAAGAGATGAAGTAAAGGGGCCTGGCCACTCTAGCTACCAATAACTGGATTGCAATTAAAAAGGACTTTTGTCACTTCTTCGCTAGGAAATAGGGCCAATTATCTAAAACCCTTTGCTAGAATCCAGAGACATACCAGAGCAAGGCCCTTCAACCAAACTCGGATAATTACTTTTGACAAATGTTCTGCTTGAGCATAATGTAGTTACTCAAATGCTTTTAAAAATGACTACAGTTACAGTAAAACAATCTTTACAGAGTCAACCCGATAACACGTCCTGGTCCCCCCCACCACCCCCCACACACACACCCCACACACCCTCGCTGCATGCAGTGTGCTTTCTTTTGACCAATTTATAGAAGATAGTAAGTTGGTGAATAAATATTTAATTTATGCAGCCAAAAACCTGAAAGACTGAGCTTCAAATGTAATGCTTTGCATTCCCGAGGCACACTGCACAGAAATATCTTTTTTAAAAATCCAATTACAGCTGTCCTTTAAAAGAAGAAGATGGAATAAAAGAAAGAAAAGAAAAACCCACACATATACATGCATCAAACCCAAGACGCCGACGCCCCTCTGCCAACCAGCATTTCTATAGAGACATTCTTTCGCTGATTAAAACGTAAGCTCCGAAAGGTTAAAGAAAAGGAAAAGCAGCCAAGTAACACCGCCCAGGAAGCCAGCAGTAAAACACACCTAGCTGTACACTCTTCCTAACCTCCCGCTCCAAATGACACTGGCCCAACTTCCTCGAACACACACACACCCCGACACACACACTCACGAAATTGCACACACGTGCACGGAATGTACACACAAACATCCAGCCGAGCACAATACCTACACACACCAGCGAACCGGATCCACACGAAAACATGCACGTATCAGTGTGCACCCATCAGGCACACGACACGGCACACAGACTCGCAGCCACCTAGCCCCACAGGCATACGCCCCCCAAGTCCGTGTCGGACACACGCCGTGCATGCACGTGTAAAATGTTTGAACTCACAGACGTCGAACATACACACAGACCGTGCACAGAGTTATTGATGAAATTCCGGGGGGTGGAGGGGCCGGGAGGGAGTGGTAATTGCCACACAAAGGTCTCCGGAGCGGCAGAGAGGGGAGCGGAGCGGCGCCGAGCGCCGGGAGCTTCACCCGTGGAGAAGGCGCAGCCGAGCCCCGCGAGCGCAGTCCCGGGAGAAGTGTCCCGGGCGGTCCCCGGCGCGGGGCTCCCGGAGAGAATCGCTG